>NC_141779.1:1363456-1420031 GCF_054643075.1 Acanthaster planci
TTCTCGCCCAGAGAATGCTTCATATTTCCCAGCATTAAATGTCTTCAAATTACCTACATCTTGCATTCTTGGTGTCATCTGAAAGGCCCATGTTTCCCTATCCATTCATTTAAGTTTCATATCCATATTTGCAGTAGTTAGGGAAATATCTTCCAAAGGAAATGCAAGTTCGTGTCAAATTGCCTTATATATTTGCGGAATTGTGGCTTTGTCTGCGCCATACCGGTCCTGATCCTGTGCAGAGAATGCTTCATATAATCAAGCATAAAACGTCTGAAAATTATCTAAATCTGGCAATCTTGGTGTCATATGAAAGGCTATATGTTCCTCTATCCATTCATATAAATTTCATATCCATATTTGCAGTAGTTAGGGAAATAGCTGCCAAAGGAAATGCAAGTTCGTGTCCAATTGCCTGATATTTTTGCGGAATCCTTGCTTCGTCTGCGCTATACCGGTCCTTATCCTGCGCAGAGAATGCTTCATATAATCGAGCATAAAAGGTCTGAGAATTATCTAAATCTGGCAATCTTGGTGTCATCTGAAAGGCCACATGTTTCCCTGTCCATTCATATAAGTTTCATATCCATATTTGGAGTAGTTAAGGAGATAGCTGCCAAAGGAAGTGCAAGTTCTTGTCTGACTGTTTGATATTTTTGCGGAATTCTTGCTTCGTCTGCGCTATACTGGTCCTTATCACACGCAGATACTGCTTCATATAATTGGGCATAAAAGGTCTGAGAATTATCTAAATCTGGCAATGTTGGTGTGATCTGAAAGCGCACATGTTCCTCTATCCATTCATATAAGTTCCATATCCATATTTGCAGTAGTTAGGGAAATATCTGCCAAAGGAAGTGCAAGTTCTTGTCTGACTGATTGATTTTTTTCCGGAATTCTTGCTTCGTCTGCGCCATACCGGTCCTTATCCTTCGCAGAGAATGCTTCATATAATCGAGCATAAAAGGTCTGAGAGTTATCTATATCTGGCAATCTTGGCATCATGTGAAAGGCCATATGTTCCTCTATCCATTCATATAAGTTTCATATCCATATTTGCAGTAGTTAGGGAAATATCTGCCAAAGGAAGTGCAAGTTCTTGTCTGACTGATTGATATCTTTGCGGAATTCTGGCTTCGTCTACGCTATACCGGTCCTTATCCCGCTCAGAGAACTCTTCCTATAATCGAGCATAAAAGGTCTGAGAATTATCTAAATCTGGTAATCTTTGTGTCCTGTGAAATGCCATTTGGTCCTCTATCCATGCATATAAGTTTTGTATCCATGTTTGCAGTATTTAGGGAAATATCTGCCAAACTAAGTTCGACGTCTTTTCGAACTGCATCCTTTTTTGCGGAATTCTGGCTTCGTCTGCAATATACCGGTCCTTATCCTGCGCAGAGAATGCTTCATATAATCGAGCATAAAAGGTCTGAGAATTATCTAAATCTGGCAATCTTGGTGTCATCTGAAAGGCAATATGTTCTTCTATCAATTCATATTAATTTCATATCCATATTTGGAGTAGTTAGGGAAATAGCTTCCAAAGGAAGTGCGAGTTCTTTTCCAACTGCCTCCTTTTTTTGCGGAATTCTGGCTTCGTCTGACCTATACTGGTCCTAATCCCACGCAGGGAATGCTTCATATAATCGAGCATAAAACGTCTGAGAAGTATCTAAATCTGGAAATCGTGGTATCATCTGAAAGGCCACATGTTCTTCTATCTATTTGTATAAGTTTCATATCCATATTTGCAGTAGTTATGGAAATAGCTGCCAAAGGATGTGCGAGTTCTTTTCCAACTGCGTCTTTTTTTTGAGGAATTCTTTCTTCGTGTGCGATATACCGGTCCTAATCCCACGCAGAGAATGCTTCATATAATCGAGCATAAAACGTCTGAGAAGTATCTAAATCTGGCAGTCTTGGTGTCATCTGAAAGGCCACATGTTCCTCTCTCTATTTGTATAAGTTTCATATCAATATTTGCAGTAGATAGGGAAATATCTGCCAAAGGATGTGCAAGTTCTTTTCCAACGGCCTCCTTTTTTGTTCCGGAATTCTGGCTTCGTGTGCGATATACCGGTCCTAATCCTACGCAGAGAATGCTTCATATAATCGAGCATAAAAGGTCTGAGAATTATCTAAATCTGGCAAACGTGAAGTCATCTGACAGGCCACATGTTTTCCTATCTATTTGTATAAGATTCGTATCCATATTTGTAGTAGTTAGGGAAACAGCTGCCAAAAGAAGTGCGATTTCTCGTGTGACTGTTTGATATTTTTGCGGAATTCTGGCTTCGTCTGCGCTATACTGGTCCTTATCCCAGGCAGATACTGCTTCATATATTCGAGCATAAAAGGTCTGAGAATTATCTAAATCTCTCAATGTTGGTGTGATCTGAAAGGTTACATGTTTCCCTGTCCATTCATATAAGTTTCATATCCATATTTGCAGTAGTTAGGGAAATGTCTGCCAAAGGAAGTGCAAGTTCTTGTCTGACTGATTGATATCTTTGTGGAATTCTGGCTTCGTCTACGCTATACCGGTCCTTATCCCGCGCAGAGAATGCTTCCTATAATCGAGTGTAAAAGGTCTGAGAATTATCTAAATCTGGCAATCTTGTTGTGATCTAAAAGGTTACATGTTTCCCTATCCATTCATATAAGTTTCATATCCATATTTGCAGTAGTTAGGGAAATAGCTGCCAAAGGAAATGCAAGTTTGTGTCCAATTGCCTGATATTTTTGCGGAATCCTTGCTCCGTCTGCGCTATAGCGGTCTTTTTCCCGCAAAAGGATTGCTTCATATATTCGAGCATAAAAGGTCTGAGAATTATCTAAATCTGGAAATCTTGGTGTCATCTGAAAGGCCACATGATTCCCTGCCCATTCATATAAGTTTCATATCCATATTTTCAATAGTTAGGGAAATAGCTGCCAAAGGAAGTGCAAGTTCTTTTCCAGCTGCCTCCTTGTTTTGCGGAATTCTGGCTTCGTCTGCGCTATACCAGTCCTTATCCCGCTCATGGACTGCTTCATATATTCGAGCATAAAACGTCTCAGAATTATCTAAATCTTCCAATCTTGTTGTCATCTGAAAGGCCACATGTTTCCCTATCTATTTGTATAAGTTTCGTATCCAATTCTCAGTAGTTGGAGAAATAGCTGCCAAACTAAGTTCGAGTTCTTTTCCAACTGCCTCCCTTTTTTGCGGAATTCTGGCTTCGTCTGCAATATACCGGTCCTGATCCCACGCAGAGAATGCTTCATATAATGGAGCCTAAAAGGTCTGAGAATTATTTAAATCTGGCAATCTTGGTGTCATCTGAAAGGCCACATGTTTCCCTGTCCATTCATATAAATTTCATATCCATATTTGCGGTAGTTAGGGAAATATCGTCCAAAGGAAATGCAAGTTCGTGTCCACTTGCCTGATATTTTTGCGGAATTCTGGCTTCGTCTGCGCTATACTGGTCCTCATCCCACGCAGAGACTGCTTCATATAATCGAAATCTGGCAATCTTGTTGTGATCTAAAAGGTTACATTTTTCCCTGTCCTTTCATATAAGTTTCATATCCATATTTGCAGTAGTTAGGGAAATATCTGCCTAAGGAAGTGCGATTTCTTGTTTGACTGTTTGATATTTTTGCGGAATTCTGGCTTCGTCTACGCTATACTGGTCCTTATCCCACGCAGAGAAGGCTTCCTATAATCGAGCATAAAAGGTCAGAGAATTATCTAAACCTGGCAATCTTGGTGTCATCTGAAAGGCCACATTTTTTCCTGTCCATTTGTATAAGTTTCATATCCATATTTGCAGTAGGTAGGGAAATATCTGCCAAAGGAAGTTCAAGTTCTTGTCTGACTGTTTGATATTTTTGCGGAATTCTGGCTTTGTCTACGCTATACCAGTCCTTATCCTACCCAGATACTGCTACATATAATCGAGCATCAAAGGTCTGAGAATTATCTAAATCTGGCAATGTTGGTGTGATCTGAAAGCGCACGATTTTCCCTGTCCATTCATATAAGTTTCATATCCATATTTGCAGTAGTTTGAGAAATATCGTCAAAAGGAATTGCAAATTTGTGTCCACTTGCCTGATATTTTTGCGGAATTCTGGCTTCGTCTGCACCATTCCGGTCTTTATCCTGCGCAGAGAATGCCTTATATAATCGAGCCTAAAAGGTCAGAGAATTATCTAGATCTGGCAATCTTGGTGTCATCTGAAAGGCGATATGTTCCTCTATCCATTCATATTAATTTCCTATCCATATTTGCAGTAGTTGGCAAATAGCTGCCAAAGGAAGTGCGAGTTCTTTTGCAACTGCCTCCTTTTTTGCGGAATTCTGGCTTCGTCTGCGCTATACCGGTCCATATCCCACGCAGAGACTGCTTCATATAATCGAGCATAAAAGGTCTGAGAATTATCTAAATCTGGCAATCTTGTTGTGATCTAAAAGGTTACATGTTTCCCTATCCATTCATATAAGTTTCATATCCATATTTGTAGTAGTTAGGGAAATAGCTGCCAAAGGAAATGCAAATTCGTGTCCAATTGCCTGATATTTTTGCGGAATCCTTGCTTCGTCTGCGCTATACCGGTCCTTTTCCCGCACAAGGATTGCTTCATATATTCAAGAATAAAAGGTCTGAGAATTATCCAAATCTGGAAATCTTGGTGTCATCTGAAAGGCCATATGTTTTTCTATCCATTTATATAAATTTCATATCCATATTTGCAGTAGTTAGGGAAATAGCTGCCAAAGGAAGTGCAAATTCTTTTCCAGCTGCCTCCTTGTTTTGCGGAATTCTGGCTTCGTCTGCGCTATACCAGTATTTATCCCGCTCATGGACTGCTTCATATATTCGAGCATACAACGTCTCAGAATTATCTAAATCTTCCAATCTTGTTGTCATCTGAAAGGCCACATGTTTCCCTATCTATTTGTATAAGTTTCGTATCCAATTCTCAGTAGTTAGAGAAATAGCTGCCAAACTAAGTTCGAGTTCTTTTCCAACTGCCTCCTTTTTTTGCGGAATTCTGGCTTCGTCTGCGTTATACCGGTCCTTATCCTGCGCAGAGAATGCTTCATGTAATCGAGCAGAAAAGGTCTGAGAATTATCTAAATCATGCAATCCTGGTGTCATCTGAAAGGTCACATTTTTCCCTGTCCATTCATATAAGTTTCACATCCATATTTGCAGTAGTTAGGGAAATATCTGCCAAAGGAAGTGCGAGATCTTTTCCAACTTCCCCCTTTTCTGCGGAATTCTGGCTTCTTCTGCGCTATACCGGTCCTTATCCCGCGCAGAGAATGCTTCATATTATCGACCATAAAAAGTCTAAGAATTATCTAAACCTGGCAATCTTGGTGTCATCTGAAAGGCCACATGTTTCCCTGTCCATTTGTATAAGTTTCATATCCATATTTGCAGTAGTTAGGGAAATATCTGCCAAAGGAAGTGCGATTTCTTGTCTGACTGTTTGATATTTTTGCGGAATTCTGGCTTCGTCTACAATATACTGGTCCTTATCCCGCGCAGAGAAGGCTTCCTGTAATCGAGCATAAAAGGTCCGAGAATTATCTAAACCTGGCAATCTTGGTGTCATCTGAAAGGCCACATTTTTTCCTGTCCATTTGTATAAGTTTTATATCCATATTTGCAGTAGTTAGGGAAATATCTGCCAAAAAAAGTGCAAGTTCTTGTCTGACTGTTTGATATTTTTGCGGAATTCTGGCTTCGTCTGCGCTATACCGGTCCTAATCCCACGCAGATACTGCTTCATATAATCGAACATAAAAGGTCTGGTAAATATCTAAATCTGGCAATGTTGGTGTGATCTGAAAGCGCACGTGTTTCTGAAAGGCCACATGTTTCCCTATCTATTTGTATAAGTTTCATATCAATATTTGCAGTAGTTAGGGAAATATCTGCCAAAGGATGTGAAAGTTCTTTTCCAACGGCCTCCTTTTTTGTTCCGGAATTTTGGCTTCGTGTGCGATATACCGGTCCTAATCCTACGCAGAGAAGGCTTCATATAATCGAGTCTAAAAGGTCAGAGAATTATCTAAACCTGGCAATCTTGGTGTCATCTGAAAGGCAATATGTTCCTCTATCCATTCATATGAATTTCCTATCCATATTTGCAGTAGTTGGCAAATAGCTGCCAAAGGAAGTGCGAGTTCTTTTCCAACTGCCTCCTTTTTTGCGGAATTCTGGCTTCGTCTACGCTATACTGGTCCTTATTCCGCGAAGAGAATTCTTCCTACAATCGACCATAAAAGGTCTGAGAATTATCTAAACCTGGCAATCTTGGTGTCATCTGAAAGGCCACATGTTTCCCTGTCCATTTGTATAAGTTTCATATCCATATTTGCAGTAGTTAGGGAAATATCTGCCAAAGGAAGTGCGATTTCTTGTCTGACTGCTTGATATTTTTGCGGAATTCTGGCTTCGTCTACAATATACTGGTCCTTATCCCGCGCAGAGAAGGCTTCCTGTAATCGAGCATAAAAGGTCCGAGAATTATCTAAACCTGGCAATCTTGGTGTCATCTGAAAGGCCACATTTTTTCCTGTCCATTTGTATAAGTTTTATATCCATATTTGCAGTAGTTAGGGAAATATCTGCCAAAAAAGTGCAAGTTCTTGTCTGACTGTTTGATATTTTTGCGGAATTCTGGCTTCGTCTGCGCTATACCGGTCCTAATCCCACGCAGATACTGCTTCATATAATCGAGCATAAAAGGTCTGGTAAATATCTAAATCTGGCAATGTTGGTGTGATCTGAAAGCGCACGTGTTTCCCTGTCCATTCATATAAGTTTCATATCCACATTTGCAGTAGTTAGGGAAATAGCTGCCAAAGGAAGTGCAAGTTCTTTTCCAACTGCCTCCCTTTTTTGCGGAATTCTGGCTTCGTCTACAATATACCGGTCCTTATCCCACGCAGAGAATGTCATCTGGAAGGTCACGTGTTTCCTTGTCCCTTCATATAAGTTTCATATCCATATTTGCAGTAGTTAGGGAAATGTCTGCCAAAGGAAGTGCGATTTCTTGTCTGACTGTTTGATATTTTTGCGGAATTCTGGCTTCCTCTACGCTATACCAGCCCCTATCCCGCTCAGAGAAGGTTTCCTATAATTGAGTATAAAATGTCTGAGAATCATCTAAATCTGGCAATCTTAGTGTGATCTGAAAGGTTACATGTTTCCCTATCCATTCATATAAGTTTCATATCCATATGCCTTTTTCGTCTTCGTCTGCACCATACCGGTCTTTATCCTGCGCAGAGAATGCTTTATATAATCGAGCCTAAAAGGACAGAGAATTATCTAAATCTGGCAATCTTGGTGTCAACCGAAAGGCCATATGTTTCCTTGTCCCTTCATATAAGTTTCATATCCATATTTGCAGTAGTTAGGGAAATATCTGCCAAAGGAAGTGCAAGTTCTTGTCTGACTGATTGATATCTTTGCGGAATTCTGGCTTCGTCTACGCTATACCGGTCCTTATCCCGCGCAGAGAATGCTTCCTATAATCGAGTATAAAAGGTTTGAGAATTATCTAAATCTGGCAATCTTGGTGTCATCTGAAAGGCCACATGTTTCCCTGTCCATTCATATAAGTTTCATATCCATATTTGCAGTAGTTAGGGAAATAGCTGCCAAAGGAAAATGCAAGTTCGTGTCTAATTGCCTGATATTTTTGTGGAATTGTATAAAAGGTCATAAAAGGTCTGAGAATTATCTAAATCTGGCATCCTTCGTCTCATCTGAAAGGCCACGTTTCCCTGTCCATTCATATAAGTTTCATATCCATATTTGCAGTAGTTAGGGAAATAGCTGCCAAAGGAAAATGCAAGTTCGTGTCTAATTGCCTGATATTTTTGTGGAATTGTATAAAAGGTCATAAAAGGTCTGAGAATTATCCAAATCTGGCATCCTTCGTCTCATCTGAAAGGCCACAAAAATTCCCTGCCCATTCATAAAAGTTTCATATCCATATTTGCAATAGTCCGGGAAATAGCTGCCAAAGTAAATTCGAGTTCTTTTCCAACTGCCTCCTTTTTTGAGGAATTCTGGCTTCGTCTGCGCTATACTGGTCCTTATTTCACGCAGATACTGCTTCATATAATCGATCATAAAATTTCTGAGAATTATCTAAATCTGGCAATCATGGTGTCACTTGAAAGGCCACATGGTTCTTTATCCATTCATATAAGTTTCATATCCATATTTGCAGTAGTTAGGGAAATATTTGCCAAAGGAAGTACAAGTTTTTGCCTGACTTATTGATATCTTAGCCGAATTCTGGCTTTGTCTGCACCATACCGGTCTTTATCCTGCGCAGAGAATGCTTTAAATAATTGAGCCTAAAAGGTCAGAGAATTATCTGGCCATCTTGGTGTCATCTGAAAGGTTACAAGTTCCTCTATCCATTCATATAAGTTTCAAAATCCATATTTGCAGTAGTTAGGCATATAGCTGCCAAAGGAAATGCAAGTTCGTGTCCAATTGCCTGATATTTTTGCGGAATCCTTGTTTCGTCTGCGCTATACTGGTCCTTTTCCCGCAAAAGGATTGCTTCATATATTCGAGCATAAAAGGTCTGAGAATTATCTGAATCTTCCAATCTTGCTGTCATTTGAAAGGCCAAATGTTTCCCTATCTATTTGTAAAAGTATCATATCCATATTTGCAGTAGTTAGGGAAATATCGTCAAAAGGAATTGCAAATTCGTGTCCAATTGCCTGATTTTTGCAGAATTCTGGCTTCGTCTGCACCATACCGGTCTTTATCCTGCGGAGAGAATGCTTTATATAATCGAGCCTTTAATCTTTATCCTGCGCAGAGAATACTTTATATAATCGAGCCTAAAACGTCTGAAAATTATCTAAATCTGGCATTCTTGGTGTCACCTGAAAGGCCACATGTTCATCTATCGTTTCATATTAATTTCCTATCCATATTTGCGATAGTTGGCAAATAGCTGCCAAAGGAAGTGCGAGTTCTTTTCCAACTGCCTCCTTTTCTGCGGAATTCTGGCTTCGTCTGCGCTATACCGGTCCATATCCCACGCAGGGACTGCTTCAAATAATTGATCATAAAAGGTCTGTGAATTATCTAAATCTGGCAATCTTGGTGTGATCTGAAAGGTTACATGTTTTCCTATCCATTCATATAAGTTTCATATCCATATTTGCAGTAGTTAGGGAAATAGCTGCCAAAGGAAGTGCAAGTTCATGTCTGACTGTTTGATATTTTTGCGGACTTCTCGCTTCGTCTGCGCTTTACTGATCCTTATCACACACAGATACTGCTTCATATAATCGAGCAAAAAAGGTCTGAGAATTATCTAAATCTGGCAATGTTGGTGTCATCTGAAAGGCCACATGTTTCACTGTCCATTCATATAAGTTTCATATCCATATTTGCAGTAGTTAGGGAAATATCTTGCAAAGGAAATTTAAGTTCGTGTCCAAATGCCTAATTTTTTTCCGGAATTCTTGCTTCGTCTGCGCCATACCGGTCCCTATCCTTCGCAGAGAATGCTTTATATAATGGAGCATAAAAGGTCTGAGAGTTATCTATATCTGGCAATCGTGGCATCATCTGAAAGGCCATATGTTCCTCTATCCATTCATATACCTTTCATATCCATATTTGCAGTAGTTAGGGAAACATCTCCCAAAGGAAGTGCAAGTTCTTGTCTGACGGATTGATATCTTTGCGGAATTCTGGCTTCGTCGGCAATATACCGGTCCTTATCCCGCTCAGAGAAGGCTTCCTATAATCGAGCATAAAAGGTCTGAGAATTATCTAAATCTGGCAATGTTGGTGTCATCTGAAAGGCCACATACTTCCCTGCCCATTCATATAAGTTTCATATCCATATTTGCAGTAGTTAGGGAAATAGCTGCCAAACTAAGTTCGAGTTCTTTTCCAACTGCCTCCTTTTTTGCAGAATTCTGGCTTCGTCTACGCTATACTGGTCCTTATCCCGCGCAGAGAAGGCTTCCTATAATCGAGCATAAAAGGTCCGAGAATTATCTAAACCTGGCAATCTTGGTGTCATCTGAAAGGCAATATGTTCCTCTATCCATTCATATAAGTTTCATATCCATATTTGCAGTAGTTAGGGAAATATCGTCCAAAAGAAATGCAAATTCGTGTCCACTTGCCTGATATTTTTTTGGAATTCTGGCTTCGTCTACGCTATACTGGTCCTTATCCCACTCAGGGAATGCTTCCTATAATCAAGTATAAAAGGTCTGAGAATTATCTAAATCTGGCAATCATGGTGTCATCTGAAAGGCCACATGTTTCCCTATCCCTTTATATAAGTTTCATATCCATATTTGCAGTATTTAGGGAAATATCGTCCAAAGGAAATGCAAGTTCGTGTCCAATTCCCTGATATTTTGGTGGAATTGTGGCTTCGTCGGCGCCATACCGGTCCTTATCCTGCGCAGAGAAAGCTTTATATAATCGAGCATAAAAGGTTTGAGAATTATCCAAATCTGGCAATCAAAAGGATTGCTTCATATATTCGAGCATAAAAGGTTTGAGAATTATCTAAATCTTCCAATCTTGCTGTCATCTGAAAGGCCACAATTTCCCCTATCTATTTGTATAAGTTTCATATCCCTATTAGGGAAATATCGTCCAAAGGAAATGCAAGTTCGTGTCCAATTGCCTGATATTTTGGTGGAATTGTGGCTTCGTCTGCACCATACCGGTCCTTATCCTGCGCAGATACTGCTTCAAATAATCGAGCATAAAACGTCTGAGAATTATCTAAATCTGGCAATCTTGGTGTCATCTGAAAGGCCAAACTTCATATAAGTTTCATATCCATATTTGCAGTAGTTAGGGAAATAGCTTACAAAGGAAAATGCAAGTTCGTGTCCAATTGCCTGATATTTTTGCGGAATCCTTGCTTCGTCTGCGCTATACCGGTCCTTTTCCCGCAAAAGGATTGCTTCATATATTCGAGCATAAAAGGTTTGAGAATTATCTAAATCTTCCAATCTTGCTGTCATCTGAAAGGCAACAATTTCCCCTATCTATTTGTATAAGTTTCATATCCCTATTTGGAGTAGTTAGGGAAATATCGTCAAAAGGAATTGCAAATTCGTGTCCAATTGCCTGTTGTTTTGCGGAATTTTGGCTTCGTCTGCACCATACCGGTCTTTATCCTGCGCAGAGAATGCTTCATATAATCGAGCCTAAAAGGTCAGAAAATTATCCAAATCTGGCAATCCTGGTGTCATTTGAAAGGGCACATGTTTCCCTGTCCCTTCATATAAGTTTCATATCCATATTTGCAGTAGTTAGGGAAATAGCTGCCAAAGGAAATCCAAGTTCGTGTCCAATTGCCTGATATTTTTGCGGAATTCTGGCTTCGTCTGCACCATACCGGTCTTTATCCTGCGCAGAGAATGCTTTATATAATCGAGCCTAAAATGTCAGAGAATTATCTAAATCTGGCAATCTTGGTGTCATCTGAAAGGCAATATGTTCCTCTATCCATTCATATTAATTTCCTATCCATTTTTGCAATAGTTGGCAAATAGCTACCAAAGGAAGTGCGAGTTCTTTTCCAACTGCCTCCTTTTTTGCGGAATTCTGGCTTCGTCTGCGCTATACCGGTCCTTATCCCGCTCAGAGAATGCTTCCTATAATCGAGTATAAAAGGTCTGAGAATTATCTAAATCTGGCAATCTTGGTGTCATCTGCAACGCCACATAATTCCCTGCCTATTCATATAAGTTTCATATCCATATTTGCAGTAGTTAGGGAAATAGCTGCCAAACTAATTTCGAGTTCTTTTCCAACTGCCTCCTTTTTTTGCGGAATTCCGGCTTCGTCTGCAATATACCAGTCCTCATCCCACACAGAGAAGGCTTCCTATAATCGAGCATAAAATGTCTGAGAATTATCTAAACTTTGCAATCTTGGTGTCAACCAAAAGGCCTCATGTTTCCCTGTCCATTGGTATAAGTTTCATATCCATATTTGCAGTAGTTAGGGAAATAGCTGCCAAAGGAAGTGCAAGTTCTTGTCTGACTGTTTGATATTTTTGCGGAATTCTGGCTTCGTCTGCGGTATACTGGTCCTTATTCCACGCAGATACTGCTTCATATAATCGACCATAAAAGGTCTGAGAATTATCTAAATCTGGCAATGTTGGTGTGATCTGAAAGCGCACATGTTTCCCTGTCCATTCATATAAGTTTCATATCCATATTTGCAGTAGTTAGGGAAATAGCTGCCAAAGGAAAATGCAAGTTTGTGTCTAATTGCCTGATATTTTTGCAGAATTCTGGCTTCGTCTACGCTATACCGGTCCTTATCCCGCTCAGAGAATGCTTCCTATAATCGAGTATAAAAGGTCTGAGAATTATCTAAATCTGGCAATTTTGGTGTCATCTGAAAGGCCACATATTTCCCTGTCCATTCATATAAGTTTCATATCCATATTTGCAGTAGTTAGGGAAATAGCTTACAAAGGAAAATGCAAGTTCGTGTTTAATTGCCTGATATTTTTGCGGAATTCTGGCTTCGTGTGCGCCATACCGGTCCTGATCCTGCGCAGATAATGCTTCATATAATCGAGTGTAAAACGTCTGAGAATTATCTATATCTGGCAATCGTGGCATCATCTGAAAGGCCATATGTTCCTCTATCCATTCATATAACTTTCATATCCATATTTGCAGTAGTTAGGGAAATATCTGCCAAAGGAAGTGCAAGTTCTTGTCTGCAATATACCGGTCCTTATCCCGCTCAGAGAAGGCTTCCTATAATCGAGCATAAAAGGTCTGAGAATTATCTAAATCTGGCAATGTTGGTGTCATCTGAAAGGCCACATATTTCCCTGTCCATTCATATAAGTTTCATATCCATATGCCTTTTTCGTCTTCGTCTGCACCATACCGGTCTTTATCCTGCGCAGAGAATGCTTTATATAATCGAGCCTAAAATATCAGAGAATTATCTAAATCTGGCAATCTGGGTGTGATCTGAAAGGCAATATGTTCCTCTATCCATTCATATAAGTTTCGTATCCATATTTGCAGTAGTTGGCAAATAGCTGCCAAAGGAAGTTTGAGTTTTTTTCCAACTGCTTCCTTTTTTGCGGAATTCTGGCTTCGTCTGCAATATACCGGTCCTCATCCCACGCAGAGAATGCTTCATATATTCGAGCATAAAAGGTCTGAGAATTATTTAAATCTGGCAATCTTGGTGTCATCTGAAAGGCCACATGGTTCCCTGTCCCTTCATATAAGTTTCATATCCATATATGCAGTAGTTAGGGAAATATCGTGCAAAGGAAATGCAAGTTCGTGTCCACTTGCTTGATATTTTAGCGGAATTCTGGTTTCGTCTGCGCTATACTGGTCCTAATCCCACGCAGAGACTGCTTCATAAAATCGAGCATAAGAGGTCTGAGAATTATCTAAATCTGGCAATGTTGGTGTGATCTGAAAGGTCACATGTTTCCCTGTCCCTTCATAAAAGTTTCATATTAATATTTGCAGTAGTTAGGGAAATATCTGCCAAAGGAAGTGCAAATCCTTGTCTGACTGTTTGATATTTTTGCGGAATTCTGGCTTCGTCTGCGCTATACTGGTCCTTATCCAAGGCAGATACTGCTTCATATAATCGAGCATAAAAGGTCTGAGAATTATCTAAATCTGGCAATCTGGGTGTGATCTGAAAGGCTACATGTTTCCCTATCCATTCATATAAGTTTTGTATCCATGTTTGCAGTATTTAGGGAAATATCTGCCAAACTAAATTCGAGTTCTTTTCCAACTGGCTCCTTTTTTTGCGGAATTCTGGCTTCGTCTGCAATATACCGGTCCTCATCCCACGCAGAGAATGCTTCATATAATCGAGCATAAAAGGTCTGAGAATTATCTAAATCTGGCAATCTTGGTGTCATCTGAAAGGCCACATAATTCCCTGCCCATTCATATAAGATTCATATCCATATTTGCAGTAGTTAGGGAAATATCGTCAAAAGGAATTGCAAATTCGTGTCCAATTGCCTGATATTTTTGCGGAATTCTGGCTTCGTCTGCACCATACCGGTCTTCATCCTGCGCAGAGAATGCTTTATATAATCGAGCCTAAAAGGTCAGAGAATTATCTAAACCTGGCAATCTTGGTGTCAACCGAAAGGCTACATGTTTCCCTGTCGATTGGTATAAGTTTCATATCCATATTTGCAGTAGTTAGGGAAATATCTTCCAAAGGAAATGCTAGTTCGTGTCCAATTGCCTGATATTTTTTTTGGAATTCTGGCTTCGTCTGCACCATACCGGTCTTTATCCTGCGCAGAGAATGCTTTATATAATCGAGCATAAAAGGTCAGAAAATTATCTAAATCTGGCAATCTTGGTGTCATCTGAAAGGCGATATGTTCCTCTATCGATTCATTTGAAATTCCTATCCATATTTGCGGTAGTTGGCAAATAGCTGCCAAAGGAAGTGCGAGTTCTTTTCCAACTGCCTCCTTTTTTGCGGAATTCTGGCTTCGTCTGCGCTATACTGGTCCTTATCCCACGCAGAAAAGGCTTCTTATAATCGAGCATAAAAGGTCTGAGAATTATCTAAATCTGGCAATCTTGTTGTCATCTGAAAGGCGATATGTTCCTCTATCCATTCATATTAATTTCTTATCCATATTTGCAGTAGTTGGCAAATAGCTGCCAAAGGAGGTGCGAGTTCTTTTCCAACTGCCTCCTTTTTTGCGGAATTCTGGCTTCGTCTACGCTATACCGGTCCTTATCCCACGCAGAGAAGGCTTCTTATAATCGAGCATAAAAGGTCTGAGAATTATCTAAATCTGGCAATCTTGGTGTCATCTGAAAGGCCACATGGTTTTCTATCCATTCATATAAGTTTTATATCCATATATGCAGTAGTTAGGGAAATATCCTCCAAAGGAAGTGCAAATTCTTGTCTGACTGTTTGATATTTTTGCGGAATTCTGGCTTCGTCTGCACCATACCGGTCTTTATCCTGCGCAGAGAATGCTTTATATAATCGAGCCTAAAAGGTCAGAGAATTATCTAAATCTGGCAATCTTGGTGTCATCTGAAAGGTGATATGTTCCTCTATCCATTCATATTAATTTCCTATCCATATTTGCAGTAGTTGGCAAATAGCTACCAAAGGAGGTGCGAGTTCTTTTACAACTGCCTCCTTTTTTTGCGGAATTCTGGCTTCGTTTGCAATATACTGGTCCTTATCCTGCGCAGAGAAGGCTTCATATAATCGAGCATAAAAGGTCTGAGAATTATCTAAATCTGGCAATCTTGGTGTCATCTGAAAGGCCACATAATTCCCTGCCCATTCATATAAGATTCATATCCATATTTGCAGTAGTTAGGAAAATAGCTACCGAAGGAAATGCAAGTTCGTGTCCAATTGCCTGATATTTTTAAGGAATCCTTGCTTCGTCTGCGCTATACCAGTCCCTTTCCCGCAAAAGGATTGCTTCATATATTCGAGCATAAAAGGTCTGAGAATTATCTAAATCTGGCAATCTTGGTGTCATCTGAAAGGCCACATGTACCCCTATCTATTTGTATAAGTTTCATATCCCTATTTGCAGTAGTTAGGGAAATATCGTCAAAAGGAATTGCAAATTCGTGTCCAATTGCCTGATATTTTTGCAGAATTCTAATTTCTTGTGCACCATACCGGTCTTTATCCTACACAGAGAATGCTTTATATAATCGAGCTTAAAAGGTCAGAAAATTATCTAAATCTTGCAATCTTCGTGTCATCTGAAAGGCGATATGTTCCTCTATCCATTCAAATTAATTTCCTATCCATTTTTACAGTAATTGGCAAATAGCTGCCAAAGGAAGTGGGAGTTCTTTTCCAACTGCCTCCTTTTTTGCGGAATTCTGGCTTCGTCTGCGCCATACCGGTCCATATCCCACGCAGAGACTGCTTCATATATTCGAGCATAAAAGGTCTGAGAATTATCTAAATCTGGCAATCTTGGTGTCATCTGAAAGGCCACATGGTTCTCTATCCATTCATATAAGTTTCATATCCATATTTGCAGTAGTTAGGGAAATATCGTCAAAAGGAATTGCAAATCGTGTCCACTTGCCTGATATTTTTGCGGAATTCTGGCTTCGTCTGCACCATACCGGTCTTTATCCTGCGCAGAGAATGCTTTATATAATCGAGCCTAAAAAGTCAGAGAATTATCTAAATCTGGCAATCTTGGTGTCAACTGAAAGGTGATATGTTCCTCTATCCATTCATATTAATTTCCTATCCATATTTGCAGTAGTTGGCAAATAGCTGCCAAAGGAGGTGCGAGTTCTTTTACAACTGCCTCCTTTTTTGCGGAATTCTGGCTTCGTCTGCGCTATACCGGTCCATGTCCCACGCAGAGACTGCTTCATATAATCGATCCTAAAAGGTCTGAGAATTATCTAAATCTGGCAATCTTGGTGTCATCTGAAAGGTCACATGTTTCACTGTCCCTTCATATAAGTTTCATATCCATATTTGCAGTAGTAAGGGAAATGTCTGCCAAAGGAAGTGCGATTTTTTGTGTGAATGTTTGATATTTTTGCGGAATTTTGGCTTCGTCTACGCTATACTGTTTCTGATCCCTTGCCAAGAAGGCTTTCTATAATCGAGCATAAAAGGTCCGAGAATTATCTAAACCTGGCAATCGTGGTGTCATCTGAAAGGCCACATGTTTCACTGTCCATTTGTATAAGTTTCATATCCATTTTTGCAGTAGTTAGGGAAATATCTGCCAAAGAAATTGCAAGTTCTTGTCTGACTGTTTGATATTTTTGCGGAATTCTGGCTTCGTCTGCGGTATACTGATCCTTATTCCACGCAGATACTGCTTCATATAATCGAACATAAAAGGTCTGAGAATTATCTAAATCTGGCAATGTTGGTGTGATCTGAAAGCGCACATGTTTCCCTGTCCATTCATATAAGTTTCATATCCATATTTGCAGTAGTTAGGGAAATAGCTGCCAAAGGAAAATGCAAGTTCGTGTCTAATTGCCTGATATTTTTGCGGAATTCTGGATTCGTGTCACCATACCGGTCCTGATCCTGCGCAGATAATGCTTCATATAATCGAGTGTAAAACGTCTGACAATTATCTATATCTGGCAATCGTGGCATCATCTGAAAGGCCATATGTTCCTCTATCCATTCATATAAGTTTCATATCCATATTTGTAGTAGTTAGGGAAATAGCTGCCAAACTAAGTTCGAATTCTTTTCCAACTGCCTCCTTTTTTGCAGAATTCTGGCTTCGTCTACGCTATACCGGTCCTTATCCCGCTCAGAGAAGGCTTCCTATAATCGAGCATAAAAGGTCCGAGAATTATCTAAACCTGGCAATGTTGGTGTCATATGAAAGGCCACATGTTTCCCTGTACATTTGTATAAGTTTCATATCCATATATGCAGTAGTTAGGGAAATATCTGCCAAAGGAAGTGCAAGTTCTTGTCTGACTGATTGATGTCTTTGCGGAATTCTGGCTTCGTCTACGCTATACCGGTCATTATCCCGCTCAGAGAAGGCTTCCTATAATCAAGCATAAAGGGTCTGAGAATTATCTAAATCTGGCAATCCTGGTGTCATCTGAAAGGCCACATGTTTCCCTGTCCCTTCATATAAGTTTCATATCCATATTTGCAGTAGTTAGGGAAATAGCTGACAAAGGAAATCCAAGTTCGTGTCCAAATACCTGATATTTTTGCGGAATCCTTGCTTCGTCTGCGCTATACCGGTCCTTTTCCCGCAAAAGGATTGCTTCATATATTCGAGCATAAAAGGTTTGAGAATTATCTAAATCCTCCAATCTTGCTGTCATCTGAAAGGCCACAATTTCCCCTATCTATTTGTATAAGTTTCATATCCCTATTTGGAGTAGTTAGGGAAATATCGTCAAAAGGAATTGCAAATTCGTGTCCAATTGCCTGATATTTTTGCGGAATTCTGGCTTCGTCTGCACCATACCTGTCTTTATCTTGCGCAGAGAATACTTTATATAATCGAGCCTAAAAGGTCAGAGAATTATCTAAATCTGGCAATCTTTGTGTCATCTGAAAGGCCACATGTTCCTCTATTCAATCATATTACTTTCCTATCCATATTTGCAGTAGTTGGCAAATAGCTGCCAAAGGAAGTGCGAGTTCTTTTCCAACTGCCTCCTTTTTTGCGGAATTTTGGCTTCGTCTGCAATATACCGGTCCATATCCCACGCAGAGAATGCTTCATATAATCGAGCATAAATGGGCTAAGAATTATTTAAATCTGGCAATCTTGGTGTCATCTGAAAGGCCATATGTTGCTCTATCCATTTATATAAATTTCATATCCATATTTGCAGTAGTTAGGGAAATAGCTGCCAAAGGAAATGCAAGTTAGTGTCCGATTGCCTGATATTTTTGCGGAATCCTTGCTTCGTTTGCGCTATACCGGTCCTTTTCCCGCACAAGGATTGCTTCATATATTCGAGCATAAAAGGTCTGAGAATTATCTAAATCTGGCAATCTTGGTGTCATCTGAAAGGCCATTTGTTCCTCCATCCATTCATATAAGTTTCGTATCCATGTTTGCAGTAGTTAGGGAAATATCTGCCAAACTAAGTTTGAGGTCTTTTCAAACTGCCTCCTTTTTTTGCGGAATTCTGGCTTTGTCTGCAATATACCTGTCCTTATCCTTCGCAGAGAATGCTTCATATATTCGAGCATAAAAGGTCTTGAAATTATATAAATCTGGCAATCTTGGTGTCATCTGAAAAGGCATATGTTCTCCTATATATTCATATAAGTTTCATATCCATATTTGCAGTAGTTAGAGATATATCTGCAAAAGGAAGTCGTAGTTTTTGTCCAACTGCCTCTTATTTTTGCAGAATTCTGGCTTCGTCTAAAACCCTTCCCTTTCAAGCCACACACAAAGTTTCAACCGCATCGGACACGTACTTTTCGAGGTGTAGTGGTTTGAAAAGTTCCCCTTTAATGTCACGTGACTTGTCTCCTGGTGACGACATCAGCACATGAGGTCAATATTCCTCTGACGCACCCCCTTCTCAAGATATCTGCAAGATTTGAACCCGATTAGTCTGGTACATCTGGAGATATAGGGCCTTCAAGAGTTTAATTTAATGTCACGTGACTTGTCTGCTCATGACGTCATCATCACATAAGGCAATTTTCCTCTTAAGCACTCTCTATTCAAGGTGTCTGCAAAATATGAACCCAATCGGACATGTACTTTAGAAGATATAGGGGGCTCAAAGAGTGTATTCTCCACTGACATTGGTCTGCAAACCCGGTGTTATTTGCATAATCGTAAATATGCATTTCACACTAAAAACCAAAAAATCTTTGATAATATCTAACATAAGAGTAATCGATTGCACATTTCACATTTTCTGTGTACAAAATATAAGAACAAAGATTGCAGGACCACTAGAGATGACATCTGTTGCCCTATCCTGAACATTTTGACGCAAAAATGAATTTCACTTTTGATAACTGTGACTAGAAGTTGAACTGTATGATATAACTTTAAAACTACTCTGCCATTCTTTGGCAACTGTCGCCACGCTGAATCTGCAAGTTAAGGGTCTGATGTTGTCATTGACTTCATCACCCGTCCTGTTTGGGGTTCAGGACTTAATACGTCCCCACGCAGATCATCGGGTGTCACGAGCCTTTTTAATCAACGCAAAAGTAGAATCCAGGCAGAATTAACAACATCTGACATGTTGATAACGCCGATACTGTCCGTTACGAAAAAAAGCAATTGTTTATGACGTTATCATTAAATGAGCTCAATATTTGCTCAAAGCACTTCCTCTCCAAGATATAAGCAAGGTTTCAATTCAGCATTAACACCGACATACGCCTTATGTTGAAAAAAACTTTACAGCTTTTACCACTTTCAAACAATAAGCCTACTTCTGGTTTAAACCGGAAGGAATGGTTATGTCAAATAACCTACACGAGACAAAATCAAGACCACTTTTTATCCTTGCACTTGCTGGAAACAGAATGTTGCGGGAGGCCACGGTTGATTTTATATGGGTTTTTATACATTTAAAGGAATATTCAAGTATTCACAATTTAATAACAAATCCCGTGATGATGTCATCATGACAAAAATATTTTAGAATTATCTTCGTTGTATAGTTAGTGCTTGCTGTAAGTTTGACGGTGATCAATGATTACTGAGGCACGAAATTAGTGCCTCGAATACGTTTACTAAGTCAATGGGCTGAAATAAATATTTAAAAATTAATAATAAATCACATGATCACATCATCACGACGTAATAAATTTTGACGTATTTTTTTATCAAGGTCTTTTATGGCTGTAACTGTGAAGTTGATCAAAGCTCTCAAACTAACCCAAATGCTTGCTTGAAAACGTGTACAAAGTCAAAGGGCTAATATAAATATTGAAAAATCACGAATAAATGACATGATAACGTCATCATGACGTCCTTTACTTACAATAATTTTTGTATCACGGTCTTTGTTCGCTGTCACTTTGATAACCATCAAACATCGGAAAGGTTTTAAAATTGTGCCTTGAAAACGTGTACATAGTCTAGGGCAAAAAACTCATTTGCGGAAACACTGCTCCTTTAAGTTCATGTCACGTGATTTGCACTTCAACTGAACACTTCTAATGAAATATTACTTCATATTCAGACTGTTAGGCATATTTCAAATCAAATAACACAGCGTAAAGTACCCGATTTCTCCTTCGTTCTTATAGTAATTTTGCGCCGAAGTTAAAGACTACTTGTTCACTTATGTTAAGTAGAAAAACGTGTACAAAAATTTATGGGGAAAAATTTAATGTTCAAAAATGAATATAAAATAAGGTGATGAAGTCATCATGACGTCATCCCTTTGCAATAAATCTTGCATCAGGGTCTTCGTTGGGTATCACTTTGGAACGATCAAACATTGCAAAGTTACCAAAATTGTGGCTCGAAAACGTGTACAAAATCAATGGCCTAGAAACACGTGTGCAGGAAAACTGCTCCTTTAATTTCATGTCACGTGATGTTTGTCTAAAATGGAAAAAACTTATGAAATATTATTTAATATTTGCACACTTGGGTATATTTGCGATCGAACGGAAGGGAAACTTTAGTCTGATTTCTTTTTCGTTCTGGTAGTAATTCTCGGTCAAAGTTGAGGACTGCTCACGCATTATGCTGGACAAAATGTGTCCAGCATAATTTCGCAACAACGCCATCCATGGTTAAATATAGGACAGTTTGTTGAAAATTGAAAGCCCAAGCAGGTGTAGCCGTAATTCTGCAATAGCGCCCTCATAGCCTGATATAGGACCGTCCAAAAACTGCGTGCGATCTGTGTACAAAGTCTATGGGGAAAAATTAATTATTAGAAACATCAATAGTAAATAAACTACTTAGGTTATCACTGTGAATTTTTTCTAGGACCGTCCTTGGATAATGGTCCAGAGGTCTGCCAAGTTTTAAGTCGATCAGATTTAGTAAACTGCCAAAGTCGACTGGTGAAAGGAATTGAGTTGAAAAAGAAAAAAATCAGAAAAACAATATTTGTTTCGGCAAAGTTGCCGAAGCAGCTAAAACAAAATAATCAGAAAAACAATACCTGTTTCTGCAAAGCTGCTGAAACAGCTAAAAATCATCAGAAAAGCAAGAGCTGTTCGGGCTGTTGCCGAAACAGCTAAAAAAAAAGAACAAAAAGAATGCCTTTTTCGCAACTTGCCAAAAAGCCAAAAAGGAAATGAAAAAAAAAATAATCAGAAAAGAAAGAGTTGTTCAGGCTGTTGCCAAAACAGCTAAAAAAAATCAGAAAAGCAATACCTGTTTTGTGAGTTGCCGAAACAGCTAATTATAACATCTTTGCTCGTTATTTATCTTATCCAAGTGCTCCAGAAGCGCACCATCAGGGGTCAACTTTCAGGCTCTGTTATAGGTAGACTTGTCTCTTTTTGCCCAACGGTTTTAGAAAGTGGTTTTGTTTCACCACTTATTTACCCATACAGTGTTATGCTCTTTAAGTTGTCCAACAGTCCAGCGATTCACCTGTTATTCCGCATCGGGCAAAAGTATGCTCAATAATTTTGGGAAAGGACTGATTAAAAATGTAGCATATCAAACCCTTATTCAAAAGAAAACCGCTTCTGGTCATTGTCTTGAATGTCGACCTGATCCGACACCCCCCCCCCCCACACACACACACAAAACCGTCGAAAGGCTAACCCGTTCCTTCGGAGCGCCGGGCGGCATTATTTCCGCCCTACATTGTATGTACATGTATTTTTAATTTTTTTTTTTTGGGGGGGGGCATTTACTGTCGGACAGTGAGTGTGACCCAACTTGCAAAAACGCACAGTTGCATTCGATGTCCCTCTCTACGAGTACCTAAGGAGCCCCTAAGGGGACAGGCACAATGAAGATTTTTTTTAATTCCGTTCCCTCGAATTATCGTTTCGTTCCCTCAAAATCATCTCGTTCCCACAAAATAAAATAATAATAAGTACCACTCTATGTTGCCCATCGTTTGCTCATATGCATGCAGTCCGTGTCAAAAAAGCTGACCATAAACAAAATGCATCAAATTCCAGTATCGGTTTCGCTTCAGGAGGCATTATATTGCAACCTGAAAAAGGTATAATTAGCTGGAATCCCCAGAATTTCGGACGTAAATTTGATAATTTTTTGGTAGAGAACGTCTCGTATAGCATCTTGTCTACGACTGACTGTAGTTTGACGTCATGGTGTGTGTTGCAGTCAAGATGTAAACTACGGCTGCATCCGAATCTCTTGTCAAGAGCTAGGTATAGGTCTTCGCTCCATTGGAAATGCGTGGAGACGCGTAGACAATAGACCCAGCCGTAGCTCTGAAAGCCCAAGCCTCAGATGGTCGCGTTTGTCCAGGCTTTGGGGGTAGGAAATACATGGTTTTTTATATTGATGCAAATTGCTCGCATACAGTTTTGGGAGATGCTTTTTTTTTCTCTTTGCAATAGTGGTCATTCTTTTGATTTACATTACGAAAAAGATAATAATTGCATTATCTTCAGCTCTTTGTCGTACTTGTGCACACTTACAGGGCCTATTTCAAGCGCGCCAATCACCAGCGCTGTTTTATCCCCTGTTTGGTACCCTGCTCAATATGTGCACAAGTTGATAGACGACCAGTTTTCCACGGTGGCGCCAGCATTAGCATTACAATGCCTACGCACAAGAACGCATGTGTGGCCAAGTTGGCGGGTTCGTTCAAATGTGACTTCACAGGAGGTGAATTTAAAGGTGAGAACTGAGACTGGCTTACCATCCAACAATTGAAAATAAATGGAGAAAAGACGGCAAAGATGATAACGAGATTTCTGTATTACAAACTCCACAAGTTTGGGCTTGGCTTTGTTGATTTTACACTGCTTTTGCTGTGGTAAAGTGCACCCTGCATTTAAACATGGCGGCCCCACAGTGACTGTTAGGCATGCAGGCTGGGATTTTAAAGAGGTTCCTTTGGTTTCTTAACTTTGAAGCAATAATGGAGAGACGAAGAACACTCCTGTGAGACTGTTTTCTGGATTGTTGCACATCTGAGATGTATTTTGACACTTTATTGTACTCAGCAGGTCTGGAAACAGCTCACGCTATATAAACACTGTAGGCCTAGCCTACTTCTGATAACAGCCCAACAGTAAATGTTAATAAAATAAAAAAATAGGCCTAGGGAGTAATAGGGGCCTATGTACTGGTGTGTTGTAAATCTGAAACATGACTTTTGTCCAACAAATTTTTCAACCAATGAAAATCTCCAGCCTGTATGTGGGGCCAAAGTTACTAATTTGATAGTCAAAGAGTAGTCTAACCAAACTGGAGGATAGTATGATTTGATGTGGTAAATGAAGAGACAACATTCCTTTACACCCCACGAGAATTTGTCAGGAAGTCAAAGTCTTTAAAACTAACTAGACCTATCCACTGAGGTTCAGAATTATATGAATACATTATACAATCTGTAACTTCTACATATTTCAGTGAACCTGGTAAAAATTGGGTAGAAAGTAGGCCTCATACTTTAAGTCTGTGTTGCATGGAACCATGTATGGAGATCTCTACTGATTGTATGATGCAAATCTTAAAATTGGAGGTTGTGCTAATCATTTCTAAATACAATTTGATTATTTTCAAAGATTTTTCTTTGCCAAAATGATTTTGGTTATTACCGTAAAATCTTTTTGTACTGAAAATACAATGGGGAAAGGTCTAGTTTCCAAGATAACTGTCCTCTTTGTCTTGTTCATCAGTCTATGTGCTGTCGGTATGTTTGTCAGTCTATCTGTTATTCATCTGTCTGTTATTCCGTTGTCTCTCCCCCTTTCTCTCAGTCATTCTCATTCAGATACGAAGGTTATTGTGGCAGCACTTACCATGTACATGTATGTTTCCTTCCTCAACTTAGTTTTACTTATTGTTCATGGTTGTAGACTGGAATGCTAGTTAGCTTTTGTGATGGAAATGAGACATTGGCTGGATTGTTTTGTGAGTGATAGATCTGATGTAGTCAAATATGCAGTAGTCTTTTCCAAGCAGTGAAAATTTGTTTATTCCCGTCTTTGTGCAAAACAAATCATGATATTCTTGCAATAGGGGTTTCCACAAGAATGTGAAACACATAAATATGAAGCCAGCGTTGAACTGAACGTCATCCTGTTGGTCATTAGCTTGCAAAAGTTATTAAAGCCAGATTCAAGAACTTAAAAATCAGGTGCACTGTGATTTTGTTCTGTCACAGCAACACATTGCTCAACCGAAAGTTCAATTGATGTTTGAATATTGTAGAATTTAGTTTATTTATGTCATGGAATGATACTCAATTCTAATGACGCTGTTGTATGAAGAGGCTCAATATCTATTTTAAATAACATTTGCACTTTTGGCTTTATCATGTGTGTCATTACAAACATCCATTGCAAATATATATGTAGGGTACTTGTATATCTTCAGTTAAACCCCTACATGAAATGTTTTCAACTGTTTATGTTGCACTCTATGTTGGCAACACACGGTGCGGCGTCTCCATGTGAGAATACAGCATGCACAAGTATTGAACATTGGCTACGGCTCTCCACCGCTGCTTCTTTTGATCAAAATTTGAAGCCGTATCGCAGGAGGCGGGACTGGATTATGGCTACCCCTGTAATGCACCACCCCATAAAATGCCATGTATAACTAGATTGATACACCTGCAGTGCTGGGTGCACATACGTGAATTACAAATTCTCAATCAGCTCTCTCCATCTTTCCGATCCTTCAAAGCCCTCTGAGAATCGGCAAACAGGCTCCTCCACTCATATTTTCTTGCCATTTTTTTCATTTTGCATGTTTTAATGACTGTTATGTGCATTCATTTCAGCTAGAGCACAAGCCGCTGATGAGTCGTTGCTTACAGGACGACCAGCGTCTTGTCATTTCTCGATGATGGCCACTGTTGTTAAGGTGATTGTACTGTGATCTCTTACTGTAGCCTTCTTGGTAAAACGTAAGTGATCTTTTGTTATTGGTCATCCCAAAGGTTGGATTCACTGATTGAGTCTCCTGTGAACTCATTGCCTCATGCCCTGTAGACCTAGTACATTAAGACCTACCACACCTTACTGTCTTATAATATAGCTCGTGTAAACAAAGTGTGACTTCATTATGTCTATCTAAGGATCATGCTTGGTGAATACATTTATTTTGCCCAAATACCGGGTGACTTGTATATGGGGAGCTATAAAGGTTAAAATGGTCCCCTAAATCCTCTGATTTTATTATGATTTCACATGCACTCTTGGAGGTTACAGTTAATACTGTTTATAATTTGGGAATGTTTTCTGCAGAGACTGTGATCTCCTGTATTAGCCTTAAGTTGGACCGAGAGAGAACACTATTTCCTTGGCATCAGAGGCTCCTTTGGTACTGACTTTGCATCACTGGTTCATGAACGACTAGGACATGGTAGCAGCCCAATCGCCACCAACAAAATGAATACTCCCAACCAACACGACTCTTTTCAACCAATTAAGTTGTGCTTCTACTCAAGGCAGATTGAAGAGATTGCTTGGCTGAAAAAACAGGTGGGATTGTTTAAACATAACCCCAGATCAACACTCCTTGTTTTGCAGGCTTGCATCTGTAGATGGCTGAAAACAAATCTTAAGAACTGGAAAAAGTAGAGGGATGTAATATGTTAAATTGCTGCTTACAGGCTTGAGGAAAAGGACTTTTTGGGAAGTGTACATGTATTTAAGGTGTTTTGAAAAACAAAATATACTAACTAGTCAAGCAACAATTGAAAAGAAATGGAAAAATGACAACTAAGAAGATTTTAAGAAGATTTATATGAGAAACTCCAGTGATGTGGGCTTGTATATTATTTGGCCCTGATCTTTGTTGATTTGACACTGCTTTCAATGATGTTTCAACTACTGTTGTAAAGTGCACCTATATATTTTGAAATTGTGGCCTCCACATGTGTGCAGTAATACAGATTGGAATTCAAACATGGTTTAGTTTTCCTAGTTTCAGTAGTTTGACAGAGAAACAAGAGCAAGCTAGTCCCTGGAGGCAGTTCTCTGGAGTGTAACAAATCAGAGATATCTTATCACTGGTGACACTACTCGACAGGTATGGAAACAGTCTACATCATATTCTGATATTAGTCCATGGTTATGGTAATAGTGAAATGCCTGGTTGTTATGTAGATCTTGACCTTGGGTTTTGTCTTTTAAGTTTTCAACTAATGAGAATCCCCAGCCTTTAAGGTTGGATTGAATTAAACTACAAAAAATGGATGGAATTTTTTGGTATGGTTGTACAATTTGTGCCAAAGTGAACAGAAACAAGACGGAAGCTGCATCTACAGGCTGCTTGTAGTGAATGAGGAGTGTACTGAAATGAAATGTCCTCATTCCTGGATCAAAATCACGTACAAGGATGAGTGTACACATTCCACAAGGGTTGTTTAAAAAAATCTGGACTTGTTTTATTTTATCAGCCAACTTTTTACTCACTGAAGCCATCCTTCTGTGTCAAATACATTAAAGGTGCAATGCATCAGGTTGTTACAATATGGCACGCTAGCCCACAGTAGGTACAATTCGCTCTTTGCACGCTGCCGCCCCAAGCATGCAGAATCTCGATCTTGATCTTTACAAAGTTGGTTCAGTGATTTCCATGTATGTTGCTTCGTCATTCTGTGCATGCTGTGTCGGATCTTATACCATACGATCGGACAATGTTTCAGAAGCTGATTGTGACATGATTGTACAATCTGCCAGATTGAGGCTCTCCATGCCTATGGCGGCAACATGCAGAATAAATAACGTGTGTGTCCAGAGTTTCTTTCATGATATCCTCAACACAAGACAGGCTTCTATCATACACACCAAGGATTCAACATTGGCTGGGAAGTATGATGTAAGCCATCTTCACAATAATTCTTTTGTGTTCCACATGCCTGGAAGAAGGTCATTTAGGGAAGCACTTATGACTTACTTTTCTCCATCTTTCTCATTTTCCACTGCCCTCTGAGAATCAGTTAATCCAAGCTAATGCACTCATGTTGTATTGTAATTTCTTCCTTTTGCATGTTTTTAATGACTGTTGTGTGTGTCCATCTCAGCCAGAGCACAAGCCGCTGAGTGAGCCGATGTTCATGGTACATCCAACCTCTTGGGGATGGGGTTCCTGTGCTCGTTGTTGAGGTGATCGGACTTTGATCTCTTGCTGCTGCCTGCTGGGTAAAAGGTACGTGGGTCCAATGTTGTTGGTTACTCCAAAGGTATAATTCACTGATTCAGTCCCCTGTGGACTCGTATATATTTCATATATGGACCCAAAACATAATGATGTCAAGCTATTATTTTTTACTTGGACAGTTAATGCTTCCCCATCTTACTGCCTTAGGAAACTAAGCATGACGTCATTATGTTACAGGTCTCTTCACTTTTCAAAAAGTTGACAGGGACAGAGGTCCTTCTCTGTGGATTAATTTAATTTTCGCGTAAACCTGGGTGACATACCTGTGTATGGGGAGCCATAATTTAATACCATTGATAAATTTTGGATGGCAGGTAAAACATGAAATATCAGAGAGTGTTTGGCCCAACCCCTTCGGTGTATGCAAAATCCTATTGAATCAGACGATTTTGGACTGTCTAAATTTTCTTCTTTCTTGGGCTGTTGAAAGAGCCCAAGAAAGTAGAAGGGCTGTCAGTTTAAAATGGCTGCTTCGAAGCTTTAGAATTATGTCTTTTCAGGAGTTGTGTTTGCTGATCAACCAACAATTGAAGAGAGTTGAAACAAAGGTCAATACGAAAATGAGAGTTAAAGACTATAAAGACATCGCAGTGATGTCTACTTGTATGTTATTCAGCTCTGATCTTTGTTTACTGGACTCTGTGGTTTTAGTAACTGTAGCATTGATGAAGAGACAAGACCAAGTCCGTTGGAGACAGTTTTCTGGAGTTTAACACATCACTGGCAACTGGCATTACTGACGACACAACTCACTCGGTAAGCACTTTATATCATGTTCTGATTTGAGCCTAACAATGAAAGTCATGTTCCAGATTTTGAACAATATCTGTACATAATTTTGTATACATGTACAATTGTTCTGTAAAATCTGGAGCATGGCTTATCAGGCTCTACTCTTGAGGATGACGAGAGCATGCTGGATGAAACGTCAAGCACACACTCTACAGTTCTTATCAGAACCATACCTCTTCCAAGGGAGATCTATCCACATGATGTAACCACAAGCCCTGTTTTTAGTCTCCACCTTGTAAATCGTCAAGTCTTATTTAATGGAGGTGAATACTTAGGGCAGTTATGTTTCCTGGTTTCCCATTTGTAAGTTGGTCTTGTAATTGGATGGTTTTGCAGCAAATTTGGCTCTATATAAGGCCTTATCCAAACTTAGCTTTTGTCTGTGACTGTAGGGTTGGTGAAAATCAACTGATCTTGTTGTCATTTTGTTGAACATATCCACTGAAGAATGTTTGATTCTGATATTCCCAAATTTAAGAGAACTATACACAAATG
Organism: Acanthaster planci; assembly: GCF_054643075.1. Lineage (NCBI taxonomy): Eukaryota > Metazoa > Echinodermata > Asteroidea > Valvatida > Acanthasteridae > Acanthaster > Acanthaster planci. The sequence goes on from NC_141779.1 coordinate 1,392,599, forward strand.
AAGGCAAAAGCTTGGGTCGGTCATTGTGTCTACTAGTAATCTTCTCCCTCTTGTACTCGTTAGTCAATCTGTTTTAGTAGTTAGTTTAGCCTGTGTATGACGATGGTCTTCAAATGGTCGAAAAGTGTATCTTGTTTAATCATGATGAGTACCATCTCTTCAATTATTCTTATTTATTTGACCATCACAAGAACAAACAAAGCAAAATTAAACACAAATTATTAAAAAAAAAAAAGCACAAATACAAGTAAATATAAGCAGTAGCAGGGACCGGGGATAAAAATCCGAATACATAACGAGACAAATATCAGTTATGCTGGTCAGCAGGGACTGCAAAAGTAAAATAAACTACTATTACCCCCGTTTATGCTCATATCATTAGCAAGACAAATTAACCAGAACAAAGGAAACAGTAGTCTCCACACAGGTGATCAAAATGACAGCCCAAAAAAGAGAAAAAAATATCTGAGGAGAACGTTTCATTTCCATATTTCCAAACGTAAGAAAATTATCCCGCAAAGTGAAGGCCATGCTATAAAAAGAATTTTTTTTACTCGTTCTTTTTAATCATGTGAATTTACTCATTTAAAAAATATCCAGTTTAAATCAAGTCCTCTGTGCCCTCCTTTTGAGGTGATTTTATTGGCTTGTTGGTAATTTTGGTTTTTTGTCACTTATTATTCATGTGATGCCTTTAATTGTAAATCATGTCATCCTAATTAAACACTTGTCTGTGATTTGTTTACGCCTGTACTCAGTACCACAATTACGGCCAAGATTTGGACTCTAGCACTGTGCCTATCTGTTCTACGCGTTAGTCTTCTGCTGCTGGTCGAACAGTGATACGCTCCATGCTGTGACATGCTCAGCCTCAATAAAAGTAACAACAGCATGATTTTGATTTCCTCAACATAACAGAACTGAATTTGCAACTGTTGCAGTGACCGTTTGTCTTGTGGTGGCAACAAAAGGTTTTGTTGAAAGGTTGCTTATGTATACCAACGACTTTCCTTATCACATCTTGTCAGCTAGCACTTTATTTGGTAACAGTGCTCTTGTGTATAGGCCAATATAATGTCAGTCTGATGACCTTCAAGACATCCATGGCTTCCAAAGATGTTGTCATGCTAATAAAATGCATCTTAATACATTACTAAGGAAACCAAAGTTTTGCTTATGCTAGGATGGTCAAAGAAAATAGTGGACCTGAATTGTACCTTAGTTAACATGCAGTTTGAAGCTGATAATGAGTACAAAATTTCTTGGGAAAATCTTGTTATGTCACTACCAAATCAAACAGACTTAGTATGTCTTGCTTTCATCTTGCAAGTTTCTAGTGTTGACTATTCTGGAATACAAGTAGCCTATCTGGTACCTTCACAACAGGAACCTTATACATTGACAAATTAGAACAAAATTCAACGTTGAGCAACCAGAATAATTTTCCAGTGAAGAAGATTTAAAATGGATTACACGGATTGGTTGCATATGTACATTGAATTTGTCTTTACTTGAATCTAAAAGCATCCATCTTTTGCTTACATTTGTTGTTAGAGGTCTTCATAGAGCTTTTGACCGTGAAATAGTCTTAGTGAACAGGTGGTACATTGAAACGATCAGGCTGGACAAACCTTAGGGCACTAATTCAAAAACTGCATTTTGCCAATTACATGCTCTTGAGATGACCTACATGTACCTGAACGTTTGAGAACTGAAGTGGTTTAAATAACCCTTCAACACGGGATCAACTTACCAAGTACCCACTTGAATTTGAAACTATATGAAACTTGACAGAGTACTGATTGAATTTGCAGTGGAGTACCCTTGTAATAAGGTCGTTGGGACTGGCAAGTTGTGGGAGGGTCACTGTGTTGTTTGGTGCAAGGAAGCACAAAATGGGGGATTTGAATACCTAGGATTTGCCATGTGGGCCAGATGTGTCAATGGTTTTGCTTTTGTCGGTATTCAAGTGTATTTTGTTATTTCGTGGTGTCTTTCTGATTTTTTCGGTTTTTACACAATAAATTTCTTTTATTGTTTTGGGGGTACTTATTGTTTAATTGATTGATTTGTTTCTGTAATTAATTTTTTTTGGTTATTTTAATGTATTTGTATGTCATATTTATATTATTTTGCCAATTGTATATATTTTTTCTGTTCGATTTATTTATTGCCATTTCTTGAATCTTGTGCTGTTACTGTATTGTGTATGTGTGTGCACGTTTGTGTAAACCTGGAGCTTCAGAAATGAAGTCTTACGGGTGACAGTTATTGGATTAACTGTGCCTCTCGGGGCATTTGTAAGTTTGTGTTTGTGATCTCAGTGTATTTTGTGTTGTGTGTTTTTGTTTAATGTTGCTGTGTTCTTTATCTTGGAAAATGCCGAATAAATGAAATTGTTTCCCTCATTGTACACACGTTATTTAGTCTCTTTTCGACGAAGAGTTTTTATCTCCGAGGTTAAGTAGGTTGACAAATGGTCCGAATGGGCGAGCTTGGGGTGACTCGACAAGGATGCAAATTTCACTATCCCCTGGAGAAAATTTTATTTCGATATTTGGAAACATTAAACAAAAAGGTTTCATATTTTTTTGGTTTTGCATGCTACACACGTCAAATACACGCCACGTTGTCTCCATATCCGATATTAAATTGTCAAGAGATGGGCTGATCCTGGAGTCTTTGGAAAGGTTATATGTTTATCATCCAAAAAGAAAATTTCATGCCGTTTTGCAACAGAACAGACATGGGGGTCAGAGTTTTCCTTAGACATGCTCCCTATTTCGTTCGTTTTCGCTTTGTACACACGGTAGTCGGTCTGCGTCTGCCGCTACATGTCTCCATAGCCGAGTTTACAGTAAATATTCTGAAACGGTCAAAATGGGCTGACCTTGATATCTTCAGAGACGGTATATATTTCTCTGTCCATTGAGATAATTTTCCTGTCCATATTTAAGCTGAAGCCTTGGAAATACCTGCGAAAGAAGGCTAGAGTTGTCCCACTGCTCTTTGTTCTCACTTTACCGAGACACTTCAGCGCACAGTGTGATCGCAATATTTTAGCCAAAAAAGTTTCTGATTGCTTGAAATGTGGTAGACATGATGACAATCAAAGGGCACATGTTCCTCTATTCATTGACGTAGGTTTCATATTCATAATATGCTGAACAAGGCAAGAGATCTTGGCTGTGCTAGTGCTTCCTGTGTTTTTGCAATTTGTCCTTTGGTCACACATTACTGGTCTTCCCAGCAGCAAATCCAGCTTTAGCGTTGGGGGGGGTTCAAACTGAATACAGTTTCGGGCCTATTCAGCATGATTTTGGGGAAGAAGAACTTTCAGAAGCGTGACGGTCGTGACATCCTTGTTTTTATGTCTTGGTATTGTTTTCTTAGGGTATTGGTGCTGATATACCCATTACTCTCTTTCTCACACACCTACAAAGTATTTTTAATGAACAAAATTGTGGCAGGGGCATGCCCCCCACCCTTGCGTCCAATGGCTGGACCATTGCCTCTTCCTGAGCAGAGAATGGCTGCATTATATTCGAGCATAAAAGTGCAGAAATTTGTCCAAATGTGGCATTCATGGCGGCATCTGAAATAGTACATATTCCTCTGTCCATTAGTCGAAGTTTCAGATCCAAATTTGTTATTATTAGGGAAATACCCATCGAAGAAGGCAAGAGTTCATGTCTCACTGCTTGTTATTTTTGTGCAATTGTCCCTTTGTAGACACTCTACTGATCCTCTTCCTGCGCACATGGATCAATATTTGCGCACTAGGGTCCTGATGCTTGCTACTTTTGTTCAATTTCCCTTTGCCACATTTTACCGGTCCTCGATCTTCCCCAGTAAAGATGGCTTCCCATACCCGGGCTTTACAGGTCTAAAAGTGCTTCAAATCTAAGAGTCTCAGCGACATATGAAAGGGCACACTTTCCTTCATCAGATGACATAGGTTTTATATTTCTAGTTATTGGGGAAATACACGAAAAAAGAAGACAAGGGATCTGTAACTGCTTGTCAGATTCGTGACTTTTCCCCTTTCTCCACACTTTAGCAGTCCTCTTCCCGCACAAAGATGGTTTTATGTATTCGAACATAACAGGTGTGAAGATTGTCCAAATCTAGCAATCCTACCACTATCCGAAAGGGCGCATGTTCTAATAATTGATACGTTTCATATCCATCCTTGGTGTGTTTAGGGAAATATCGGAGAAAGAGGACGAATTTTTCTCAGACTGCTTACTGTTTTTTGTGAATTTCTGCATTCGTCCTCACATTACCATTCCTCATCCCGCGCAAATACAGCTCCATATGTTCGACCAAAGAACGTCTAAAAATTGTCTAAATCTGGCAATCCCAGTACCGTGTAAAAGAGCACGTTTCACGTCCATGTTAGAAAAATGTTGGCGAAAAAGGCAAACCTTGTCCTACTGCTTGTAACTTTTGTTCATTTCTCTTTTCTAGTACTGCCTGACAGAGAATAAGTTCCACTCTCTATTGAAGAAATTTTCATTATCCTCTTGTTCTAGATAGGGAAATATTAGCAAAGGTAGGCAAGAGTTTTTGTCCCACTACTTTTTACTTTACCGTTCGTGTTTCCGTGCATAAATGGCTCCATATGTTTCAGTATAAGGTTTGAAAATTGTCCAAATATAGCGTTCTTGACAGCTACTGAAAGGGCACTTGTTCTCCATTCGTTGACGTATTTAAAGTTTCAGGAAAATTAAATGAAGTTAGGAAAAAGTTTGCATTCCACTGCTTTTTTTTGTTGTTCACCTCTTTTGGTTCAATTTGTTTCATTGTGCTATTATTTAGGACTTTTAATTTTAGGCCATTTAATTATTTAGGTATTTATTAATTTTGCTTCTCTACCCTTAAGTTCTCAACTTCGTACATATTCCACTCATCTTATTTGCTGCATTTAATCCTTCTCAATTGCACATATTTAAAGCTCCTAACATGTAACTATTTCAAGATCTGAAATCGTAAGTAGTCCAAGTTTCAAATCTTGCAGTTATTTCTGAATTTGGTGATTTAGGTATTTCGATATTTTGTCATTTTGCTATATGACCCTTTAATTTTGAAATTTGTTCACCTATCTCATTTGCTGCACACCCATGTTTATTCCAGTCTGAATTCCAACATAACTAAAGGTGCATGGATCAAACCTTTTGAAGAAATCAATTTCTCAATAGTCCAAGACTCAAGTTTAGATAGAGATAGTTTGAAATTTGGATGTTTAGTTACACTGGTATTGAGTATTTTCTTAGCCCTTCTTTTAACTTTGGAAATTCGTACATATTTTAACCTAACGCATTCGCTGCATTCCGATGTATTCCCGTCTGAATATTCGTAAGTAAAGCTCCAAAAATCTAACCTTATCAAGGAATCACAACCTGATTAGTCCAAGACTCAAATAGTGCAGGTATTTACACATTTAGCTATTTATTTAGACAGATACTGAGTCTTTTGTTTCCTCCGCCTTAACTTTAGAAATTCGTATATATTTAAGCCTGTTTTATGCCTTTCTTTCCGATGGTTTTCCGTCTGAGTTCCAACCTAACTAAAGCTCCAAAATCTAGATGTTTGAAGAAATCCATTCCTCAATATTCCAAGACTCAAACTGTGCTGATATTTAGAAATCTGGCTATTAAGTTAGACTTTTATTGAGTCGCCTTATCCTTAACTTTTAAAATTCGTACATATTAGACCCTACCGCATTTTCTTTATTTTTATGTTTTCTCGTCTGAATTGCAACATATAACGTAAGCTCGAAAACTCTAACAAATTCAAGAAATCAATTCCTGAATAGTCCAAGACTGAAATAGTGCAGGTATTTAGAAATTTAGCTATTTACTATAGAGTCTTTTTGAAGCCCTACCCTCAACTTTGGGAATTTGCACATATCATTTTGACCCTACCACATTTGGTGCATTACGAGGCTTTCCCCAATCAATTCCAACATAACTAAAGCTCCAAAACTCTAAATTTTTCAAGACAGAAATTCTGAAAATGTCCAAGACTAGAATCGTGCAGGATTTAGAAATTTGGCGATTTAGTAAGACAGATATTGAGTCTTTTTGTAGTCCTACCCTTCACTTTAAAAAGAAAATCGTACATATTTCATATGTACGACTTTATCGTACAATATTGTACATATTTCATATGTACCATTTCATATCTCAATTGCTGCATACCGACATTTCCTAAGAATTCCAACATAACTGCAGCTCCCAAAATATCTAAATATCTAAAACTTAAATCGCACAAGTATTTTGAAATATGGTGATTTAGTTAGACAGATATGGAGTCTTTTATAGCCCTACCCTTAACTTTAAAAAAAATCGTACATATTTCTCCCTTTCTCATTTGCTGCAATACGATGTATTCCACTATGAATTCCAACATAACTGAAGCTCCACAAATCTAAAGTTTTCAAGAAATCAGTTCCTCAGTAGTCCAAGACACAAATTGCGGGGGTATTAGGAAATTTCGCGATTTAGTATACAGATATTGAGTCCTTTTATAGCCCTAGCTTGAAAAACAAAGTTGTACATATTTCCCCCTGGCCCATTTGCTGCATTTTGATATATTCCCCTAAGAATTTCAACATAAATGAAGCTCAACAAATCTAAATTTTTCCAAGAAATCAATTCGTCAATAGTCCAAGACTCAAATTGTGCAGGTACTTAGAAATTTTGCGATTGAGTTAGAAACATACGGTGTCTTTTTGATGCCCTACCCTTAACTTAAACATTATGGGGTCCGAAATTTATAGGGATGAGAAAGAAGATACCTGCAAGACTCTATAGATTACCATCAATATGGGGACAAAGTCAGCATGAGAATGTATATACATACATCTCTCTCATAGATCATCGTCAATATTTGTACTCCATAGATTACCGTTATTATATGATCTCTAGTGTATTAGCTAGATTAGATTACTATCAGTATGAAGATACCTTCATAATTCCATAGATTGCCGTCAATATGAGGACATCAGTGTATCAGCATGAGAATGTACATACATAAATTAGTCCATAAATTATATGTGCATCAGTCAATAGACTACCGTCAATATGGGTACAACAGAGTACCAGCATGAGAATGTAGATACATACATAACTCCATAGATCACCGTCAATATACGGACTCCATAGTTTGCCGTCATTATGGTGCTCAGTCATGCATGACAGGAGGGATACCCACCAAGGTATCGTTTAATAGAAATAATACTGCTTCTACTTTTCGGAGATCCTTTTACATTATAGTAATATCTCATTGTATGGGCATATTAACCCCTTTCTTCAGGGTTAAGTTTTTTCTGGGACACCCTGTACATGACCGTCATTATGGGGACAACATTGTATCACCATGAGAATGTAGAATACATACATCACTCCATGTATTACCGTCAATATGGGGACTCCACAGATTGCCGTCATTATACGGACTCCAGTGTACTATAGTCATGTAAAAGTAGATCCATATACATCACTCCATATATTACCGTCATTATGGAGATTCCACAGAATACCGTCATTATAGGGACTCCAGTGTAAATGTAAATGTAGATACATACATCACTCCATATGTTACCGTCCAAATGGGGACTCCACAGATTACCGTCATTATAGGGACTCCAGTCAATAAGCAAGGGAGTATAGATACATACATTGCTCCGTAGATTACCGTCATTATATGGGGTCCAGATTTATAAGATGAGAATGAAGATACCTGCATCACTCCATAGACTACCATCATTATCGAGACTCCATGGATTACAGTCATTATAGGCACCCCAGTTCATAAGCAAAGGAATATAGACACACATTGCTGGAAGGATTACTGTCATTATTGTGTCCCTAATTTATAAGGATGAGAAGGAAGATAAGTGCATCACTCTATAGATTACCGTTATCATGGTGTCCCAAATTTATTAGCATTTTCATGAAAATAACTGCATCACTCCATAGATAACCATTATTATATGGACTCCAATTTATAAGCGAGGAAGTATAGATACATACATTACTCCGAAAATTAACGTCATATGGGTCCCAAATTTATCAGGATGTTCATAAAGATACCTGCATCACTACATAGAATACCGTCATTGTGGGGTCCCAAATTTTTAAAGATGAGAATGAAGATAAATGCATCACTCCATAGTTTACTATCAACATGGTGACTCCATAGATTACCCTCACTACAGGGACTCCAGTGTGTTAGAATGTTATTGTAAATAAATGCATCATTCCGTATATTACTGTCATTATAGGGACTCCTGTTCATTTGCAAGGGAATGTAGATACCCTGTACATGGGTTGTTCTATACATTACCCTTATATTTTTGTGTAATTCTGACTTTGCGGTATACCGGGTCCTGTAATCGCACAGACATTGCTTCATGTATTCGAGCATAAAAGGCCTTAAAATAATCAAAATCTGGCAATCTTTGTGTCACCTCAAAGGGCACATATTCCTCTATAGATGTCAAGATTTACAGTAGTTAGGGATATATCTGCAAAAGGAAGTGCGAGTTATTTCTGACTGCTTTTCTCGCCCAGAGAATGCTTCATATTTCCCAGCATTAAATGTCTTCAAATTACCTACATCTTGCATTCTTGGTGTCATCTGAAAGGCCACATGTTTCCCTATCCATTCGTTTAAGTTTCATATCCATGTTTGCAGTAGTTAGGGAAATATCTTCCAAAGGAAATGCAAGTTCGTGTCTAATTGCCTGATATTTTTGCGGAATTGTGGCTTCGTCTACGCTATACCGGTCCTGATCCTGCGCAGAGAATGCTTCATATAATCGAGCATAAAACGTCTGAGAATTATCTAAATCTGGCAATCTTGGTTTGATCTGAAAGGTTACATGTTTTCTTATCCATTAATATATGTTTTATATCCATATTTGCGGTAGTTAGGGAAATATCTTCCAAAGGGAATGCAAGTTCGTGTCCAATTGCCTGATATTTTTGCGGAATTCTGGCTTCGTCTGCACCATACCGGTCCTTATCCGGCGCAGAGAATGCTTCATATAATCGCGCATAAAAGGTCTGAGAAATATCTACTTCTGGCAATCTTGGTGTCATCTGAAAGGCCATGTGTTTTGCTGTCCATTCATATAAGTTTCATATCCATATTTGCAGTAGTTAGGGAAATATCTTGCAAAGGAAATCCAAGTTCGTGTCCAATTGCCTGATATTTTTGCGGAATCCTTGCTTCGTCTGCGCTATACCGGTCCTTACCCCGCGCAGAGAAGGCTTCCTATAATCGAGCATAAAAGGTCTGAGAATTATCTAAACCTTGCAAACTTGGTGTCATCTGAAAGGCCACATGTTTCACTGTCCATTTGTATAAGTTTCATATCCATATTTGCAGTAGTTAGGGAAATATCTGCCAAAGGAAGTGCGATTTCTTGTGTGACTGTTTGATATTTTTGCGGAATTCTGGCTTCGTCTGCGCTATACCGGTCCTTTTTCCACGCAGATACTGTTTCATAAAAGGTCTGAGAATTATCTAAATCTGGCAATGTTGGTGTGATCTGAAAGCGCACATGTTTCCCTGTCCATTCATATAAGTTTCATATCCATATTTGCAGTAGTTAGGGAAATATCTGCCAAAGGAAGTGCAAGTTCTTGTCTGACTGATTGATATCTTTGCGGAATTCTGGCTTCGTCTACGCTATACCGGTCCTTATCCCGCTCAGAGAAGGCTTCCTATAATCGAGTATAAAAGGTCTGAGAATTATCTAAATCTGGCAATCTTGGTGTCATCTGAAAGGCCACATGTTTCCCTGTCCATTCATATAAGTTTCATATCCATATTTGCAGTAGTTAGGGAAATATGTTCCAAAATAAATGCAAATTCGTGTCCACTTGCCTGATATTTTTGCGGAATTCTGGCTTCGTCTACGCTATACCGGTCCTTATCCTGCGCAGAGAATGCTTCCTATAATCGAGAATAAAAGGTCTGAGAATTATCTAAATCTGGCAATCTTGGTGTCATCTGAAAGGCGATATGTTCCTCTATCGATTCATATTAATTTCCTATCCATATTTGCGGTAGTTGGCAAATAGCTGCCAACGGAAGTGCGAGTTCTTTTCCAACTGCCTCCTTTTTTGCGGAATTCTGGCTTCGTCTGCGCTATACTGGTCCATATCCCACGCAGAGACTGCTTCATATAATCGATCATAAAAGGTCTGAGAATTATCTAAATCTGGCAATCTTGGTGTTATCCGAAAGGCTATATGTTCCCCTACCTATTTGTATAAGTTTCATATCTACTTTTGCAGTAGTTAGGGAAATATCTTGCAAAGGAATTTTAAGTTCGTTTCCAATTGCCTGATTTTTTTTCCGGAATTCTTGCTTCGTCTGCGCCATACCGGTCCTTATCCTTCGCAGAGAATGCTTCATATTATCGAGCATAAAAGGTCTGAGAGTTATCTATATCTGGCAATCTTGGCATCATGTGAAAGGCCATATGTTCCTCTATCCATTCATATAAGTTCCATATCCATATTTGCAGTAGTTAGGGAAATATCTGCCAAAGAAAGTGCAAGTTCTTGTCTGACTGATTGATTTTTTTCCGGAATTCTTGCTTCGTCTGCGCCATACCGGTCCTTATCCTTCGCAGCGAATGCTTCATATAATCGAGCATAAAAGGTCTGAGAGTTATCTATATCTGGCAATGTTGGCATCATGTGAAAGGCCGTATGTTCCTCTATCCATTCATATAAGTTCCATATCCATATTTGCAGTAGTTAGGGAAATATCTGCCAAAGGAAGTGCAAGTTCTTCTCTGACTGATTGATACCTTGCGGAATTCTGGCTTCGTCTACGCTATACCGGTCCTTATCCCGCTCAGAGAACTCTTCCTATAATCGAGCATAAAAGGTCTGAGAATTATCTAAATCTGGTAATCTTTGTGTCCTGTGAAATGCCATTTGTTCCTCTATCCATGCATATAAGTTTCGTATCCATGTTTGCAGTATTTAGGGAAATATCTGCCAAACTAAGTTCGACGTCTTTTCCAACTGCCTCCTTTTTTGCGGAATTCTGGCTTCATCTGCAATATACCGGTCCTTATCCTGCGTAGAGAATGCTTCATATAATCGAGCATAAAAGGTCTGAGAATTATCTAAATCTGGCAATCTTGGTGTCATCTGAAAGGCGATATGTTCTTCTATCAATTCATATTAATTTCATATCCATATTTGGAGTAGTTAGGGAAATAGCTGCCAAAGGAAGTGCGAGTTCTTTTCCAACTGCCTCCTTTTTTTGCGGAATTCTGGCTTCGTCTGACCTATACTGGTCCTAATCCCACGCAGGGAATGCTTCATATAATCGAGCATAAAACGTCTGAGAAGTATCTAAATCTGGAAATCGTGGTATCATCTGAAAGGCCACATGTTCCTCTATCTATTTGTATAAGTTTCATATCCATATTTGCAGTAGTTATGGAAATAGCTGCCAAAGGATGTGCGAGTTCTTTTCCAACTGCGTCTTTTTTTTGAGGAATTCTTTCTTCGTGTGCGATATACCGGTCCTAATCCCACGCAGAGAACGCTTCATATAATCGAGCATTAAACGTCTGAGAATTATCTAAATCTGGCAGTCTTGGTGTCATTTGAAAGGCCACATGTTCCTCTCTCTATTTGTATAAGTTTCATATCAATATTTGCAGTAGATAGGGAAATATCTGCCAAAGGATGTGCAAGTTCTTTTCCAACGGCCTCCTTTTTTGTTCCGGAATTCTGGCTTCGTGTGCGATATACCGGTCCTAATCCTACGTAGAGAATGCTTTATATAATCGAGCATAAAAGGTCTGAGAATTATCTAAATCTGGCAAACGTGAAGTCGTCTGACAGGCCACATGTTTCCCTATCTATTTGTATAAGATTCGTATCCATATTTGTAGTAGTTAGGGAAACAGCTGCCAAAAGAAGTGCGATTTCTTGTGTGACTGTTTGATATTTTTGCGGAATTCTGGCTTCGTCTGCGCTATACTGGTCCTTATCCCAGGCAGATACTGCTTCATATAATCGAGCATAAAAGGTCTGAGAATTATCTAAATCTCTCAATGTTGGTGTGATCTGAAAGGTTACATGTTTCCCTGTCCATTCATATAAGTTTCATATCCATATTTGCAGTAGTTAGGGAAATGTCTGCCAAAGGAAGTGCAAGTTCTTGCCTGACTGATTGATATCTTTGTGGAATTCTGGCTTCGTCTACGCTATACCGGTCCTTATCCCGCGCAGAGAATGCTTCCTATAATCGAGTATAAAAGGTCTGAGAATTATCTAAATCTGGCATTCTTGGTGTCATCTGAAAGGCCACTAGGTTCTCTATCCATTCATATAAGTTTCATATCCATATTTGCAGTAGTTAGGGAAATATTGTCAAAAGGAATTGCAAATTCGTGTCCACTTGCCTTATATTTTTGCAGAATTCTGGCTTCGTCTGCACCATACCGGTCTTTATCCTGCGCAGAGAATGCTTTATATAATCGAGTATAAAAGGTCTGAGAATTATCTAAATCTGGCAATCTTGGTGTCATCTGAAAGGCCACATGTACCCCTATCTATTTGTATAAGTTTCATATCCATATTTGCAGTAGTTAGGGAAATATCGTCAAAAGGAATTGCAAATTTGTGTCCACTTGCCTGATATTTTTGCGGAATTCTGGCTTCGTCTGCACCATACCGGTCTTTATCCTGCGCAGAGAATACATTATATAATCGAGCCTAAAAGGTCAGAGAATTATCTAAATCTGGCAATCTTTGTGTCATCTGAAAGGCCATTTGTTTCTCTTTCCATTCATATTAATTTCCTATCCATATTTGCGGTAGTTGGCAAATAGCTGCCAAAGGAAGTGCGAGTTCTTTTCCAACTGCTTCCTTTTTTGCGGAATTCTGGCTTCGTCTGCGCTATACCGGTCCATATCCCGCTCAGAGAACTCCTCCTATAATCGAGCATAAAAGGTCTGAGAATTATCTAAATCTGCCAATGTTGGTGTCATCTGAAAGTTTACATGTTTCCCTATCCATTCATATAAGTTTCATATCCATATTTGCAGTAGTTAGGGAAACAGCTGCCAAAGGAAATATGCAAGTTCGTGTCCAATTGCCTGATATTTTTGCGGAATCCTTGCTCCGTCTGCGCTATACCGGTCCTTTTCCCGCAAAAGGATTGCTTCATATATTCGAGCATAAAAGGTCTGAGAATTATCTAAATCTGGTAATCTTTGTGTCATCTGAAATGCCATTTGTTCCTCTATCCATTCATATAAGTTTCGTATCCATGTTTGCAGTATTTAGGGAAATATCTGCCAAACTAAGTTCGAGGTCTTTTCGTACTGCCTCCTTTTTGCGGAATTCTGGCTTCGTCTGCAATATACCGGTCCTTATCCTGCGCTGAGAATGCTTCATATAATCGAGCATAAAAGGTCTGAGAATTATCTAAATCTGGCAATCGTGGTGTCATCTGAAAGGCCACATAATTCCCTGCCCATTCATATAAGTTTCATATCCATATTTTCAATAGTTAGGGAAATAGCTGCCAAAGGAAGTGCAAGTTCTTTTCCAGCTGCCTCCTTGTTTTGCGGAATTCTGGCTTCGTCTGCGCTCTACCGGTCCTCATCCCGCTCATGGACTGCTTCATATAATCGAGCATAAAACGTCTCAGAATTATCTAAATCTTCCAATCTTGTTGTCATCTGAAAGGCCACATGTTTCCCTATCTATTTGTATAAGTTTCGTATCCAATTCTCAGTAGTTAGAGAAATAGCTGCCAAACTAAGTTCGAGTTCTTTTCCAACTGCCTCCCTTTTTTGCGGAATTCTGGCTTCGTCTGCAATATACCGGTCCTGATCCCACGCAGAGAATGCTTCATATAATGGAGCATAAAAGGTCTGAGAATTATTTAAATCTGGCAATCTTGGTGTCATCTGAAAGGCCACATGTTTCCCTGTCCATTCATATAAATTTCATATCCATATTTGCGGTAGTTAGGGAAATATCGTCCAAAGGAAATGCAAGTTCGTGTCCACTTGCCTGATATTTTTGCGGAATTCTGGCTTCGTCTGCGCTATACTGGTCCTCGTCCCACACAGAGACTGCTTCATATAATCGAAATCTGGCAATCTTGTTGTGATCTAAAAGGTTACATTTTTCCCTGTCCTTTCATATAAGTTTCATATCCATATTTGCAGTAGTTAGGGAAATATCTGCCAAAAGAAGTGCAATTTCTTGTCGGACTGTTTGATATTTGTGCGGAATTCTGGCTTCGTCAACGCTATACTGGTCCTTATCCCGCGCAGAGAAGGCCTCCTATAATTGAGCATAAAAGGTCCGAGAATTATCTAAACCTGGCAATCTTGGTGTCATCTGAAAGGCCACATGTTTCCCTGTCCATTTGTATAAGTTTTATATCCATATTTGCAGTAGTTAGGGAAATATCTGCCAAAGGAAGTGCAAGTTCTTGTCTGACTGATTGATATCTCTGCGGAATTCTGGCTTCGTCTACGCTATACCGGTCCTTATCCCGGTCAGAGAAGGCTTCCTATAATCGAGTATAAAAGGTCTGAGAATTATCTAAATCTGGCAATCTTGGTGTCATCTGAAAGGCCACTAGGTTCTCTATCACTTCATATAAGTTTCATATCCATATTTGCAGTAGTTAGGGAAATATTGTCAAAAGGAATTGCAAATTCGTGTCCACTTGCCTTATATTTTTGCAGAATTCTGGCTTCGTCTGCACCATACCGGTCTTTATCCTGCGCAGAGAATGCTTTATATAATCGAGCCTAAAAGGTCAGAGAATTATCTAAATCTGGCAATCTTGTTGTCATCTAAAAGGCCATTTGCTCTTTTATCCATTCATAAAAGTTTCGTATCCATGCTGGCAGTATTTAGGGAAATATCTGGAAACTAAGTTCGAAGTCTTTTCGAACTGCCCCTTTTTTGGCGGAATTCTGGCTTCGTCTGCAATATACCGGTCCTTATCCTGCGCAGAGAAGGCTTCATATAATCGAGCATAAAAGGTCTGAGAATTATCCAAATCTGGAAATCTTGGTGTCATCTGAAAGGCCATATGTTTTTCTATCCATTTATATAAATTTCATATCCATATTTGCAGTAGTTAGGGAAATAGCTGCCAAGGAAGTGCAAGTTCTTTTCCAACTGCCTCCCTTTTTTGCGGAATTCTGGCTTCGTCTGCGCTATACCGGTCCTTATCCCACGCAGAGAATGTCATCTGGAAGGTCACGTGTTTCCTTGTCCCTTCAGATAAGTTTCATATCCATAATTGCAGTAGTTAGGGAAATGTCTGCCAAAGGAAGTGCGATTTCTTGTCTGACTGTTTGATATTTTTGCGGAATTCTCTCTTCCTCTACGCTATACCGGTCCTTATCCCGCTCAGAGAAGGTTTCCTATAATTGAGTATAAAAGGTCAGAGAATTATCTAAATATGCCAATCTTGGTGTCATCTGAAATTCCACATGGTTCTCTATCCATTCATATAAGTTTCATATCCACATTTGCAGTAGTTATCGAAATAGCTGCCAAAGGAAGTGCAAGTTCTTTTCCAACTGCATCCTTTTTTGCGGAATTCTGGCTTCGTCTACAATATACCGGTCCTTATCCCACGCAGAGACTGCTTCATATAATCGAGCATAAAAGGTCTGAGAATTATCTAAATATGCCAATCTTGGTGTCATCTGAAAGGCCATATGTTTTTCTATCCATTTATATAAGTTTCATATCCACATTTGCAGTAGTTAGGGAAATAGCTGCCAAAGGAAGTGCAAGTTCTTTTCCAACTGCCTCCCTTTTTTGCGGAATTCTGGCTTCGTCTACAATATACCGGTCCTTATCCCACGCAGAGAATGTCATCTCGAAGGTCACGTGTTTCCTTGTCCCTTCATATAAGTTTCATATCCAAATTTGCAGTAGTTAGGGAAATGTCTGCCAAAGGAAGTGCGATTTCTTGTCTGACTGTTTGATATTTTTGCGGAATTCTGGCTTCCTCTACGCTATACCGGTCCTTATCCCGCTCAGAGAAGGTTTCCTATAATTGAGCATAAAAGGTCCGAGAATTATCTAAATATGCCAATCTTGGTGTCATCTGAAATTCCACATGGTTCTCTATCCATTCATATAAGTTTCATATCCACATTTGCAGTAGTTAGGGAAATAGCTGCCAAAGAAAGTGCAAGTTCTTTTCCAACTGCCTCCTTTTTTGCAGAATTCTGGCTTCGTCTACAATATACCGGTCCTTATCCCACGCAGAGACTGCTTCATATAATCGAGCATAAAAGGTCTGAGAATTATCTAAATCTGGCAATCTTGGTGTCATCTGAAAGGCCACTAGGTTCTCTATCCATTCATATAAGTTTCATATCCATATTTGCAGTAGTTAGGGAAATATTGTCAAAAGGAATTGCAAATTCGTGTCCACTTGCCTTAAATTTTTGCAGAATTCTGGCTTCGTCTGCACCATACCGGTCTTTATCCTGCGCAGAGAATGCTTTATATAATCGAGCCTAAAAGGTCAGAGAATTATCTAAATCTGGCAATCTTGTTGTCATCTAAAAGGCCATTTGCTCTTTTATCCATTCATAAAAGTTTCGTATCCATGCTGGCAGTATTTAGGGAAATATCTGGAAACTAAGTTCGAAGTCTTTTCGAACTGCCCCTTTTTTTGCGGAATTCTGGCTTCGTCTACAATATACCGGTCCTTATCCCACGCAGAGACTGCTTCATATAATCGATCATAAAAAGGTCTGAGAATTATTTAAATATGGCAATCTTGGTGTCATCTGAAAGGTTACATGTTTCCCTATCCATTTATATAAGTTTCATATCCATATTTGCAGTAGTTAGGGAAATAGCTGCCAAAGGAAATGCAAGTTCGTGTCCAATTGCCTCCTTTTTTGCAGAATTCTGGCTTCGTCTGCGCTATACCGGTCCATATCCCACGCAGAGACTGCTTCATATAATCGAGCATAAAAGGTCTGAGAATTATCTAAATCTGGCAGTGTTGGTGTGATCTGAAAGGTCACATGTTTCCCTGTCCCTTCATATAAGTTCCATATCCATATTTGCAGTAGTTAGGGAAATATCTGCCAAAGGAAGTGCAATTTCTTGTCGGACTGTTTGATATTTTTGCGGAATTCTGGCTTCGTTTAGACTATACTGGTCCTTATCCCGCGCAGAGAAGGCCTCCTATAATCGAGCATAAAAGGTCCGAGAATTATCTAAACCTGGCAATCTTGGTGTCATCTGAAAGGCCACATATTTCCCTGTCCATTTGTATAAGTTTCATATCCATATTTGCAGTAGGTAGGGAAATATCTGCCAAAGGAAGTGCAAGTTCTTGCCTGACTGTTTGATATTTTTTTCCGGAATTCTGGCTTCGTCTGCGCTATACTGGTCCTTATCCCGCTCAGAGAAGGCTTCCTATAATCGAGTATAAAAGGTCTGAAAATTATCTAAATCTGGCAATGTTGTTGTGATCTGAAAGAGCACATGTTTCCCTGTCCGTTTATACAAGTTTCATATCCATATTTGCAGTAGTTAGGGAAATATCTGCCAAAGGAAGAGCAAGTTCTTGTCTGACTGATTGATATCTCTGCGGAATTCTGGCTTCGTCTACGCTATACCGGTCCGTATCCCGCTCAGAGAAGGCTTCCTATAATCGAGTATAAAAGGTCTGAGAATTATCTAAATCTGGCAATCTTGGTGTCATCTGAAAGGCCACTAGGTTCTCTATCCATTCATATAAGTTTTATATCCATATTTGCAGTAGTTAGGGAAATAGCCGCCAAAGGAAATGCAAGTTCGTGTCCAAGTGCATGATATTTTTGCGGAATCCTTGCTTCGTCTGCGCTATACCGGTCCTCATCCCACGCAGAGACTGCTTCATATAATCGAGCATAAAAGGTCTGAGAATTATCTAAATCTGGCAGTGTTGATGTGATCTGAAAGGTCACATGTTTCCCTGTCCCTTTATATAAGTTTCATATCCATATTTGCAGTAGTTAGGGAAATATCTGCCAAAAGAAGTGCAATTTCTTGTCGGACTGTTTGATATTTGTGCGGAATTCTGGCTTCGTCTACGCTATACTGGTCCTTATCCCGCGCAGAGAAGGCCTCCTATAATTGAGCATAGAAGGTCCGAGAATTATCTAAACCTGGCAATCTTGGTGTCATCTGAAAGGCCACATGTTTCCCTGTCCATTTGTATAAGTTTTATATCCATATTTGCAGTAGTTAGGGAAATATCTGCCAAAGGAAGTGCAAGTTCTTGTCTGACTGATTGATATCTCTGCGGAATTCTGGCTTCGTCTACGCTATACCGGTCCTTATCCCGGTCAGAGAAGGCTTCCTATAATCGAGTATAAAAGGTCTGAGAATTATCTAAATCTGGCAATCTTGGTGTCATCTGAAAGGCCACATGGTTCTCTATCCATTCATATAAGTTTCATATCCATATTTGCAGTAGTTAGGGAAATAGCTGCCAAAGGAAGTGCAAGTTCTTTTCCAACTGCCTCCCTTTTTTGCGGAATTCTGGCTTCGTCTACAATATACCGGTCCTTATCCCACGCAGAGAATGTCATCTGGAAGGTCACGTGTTTCCTTGTCCCTTCATATAAGTTTCATATCCAAATTTGCAGTAGTTAGGGAAATGTCTGCCAAAGGAAGTGCGATTTCTTGTCTGACTGTTTGATATTTTTGCGGAATTCTGGCTTCCTCTACGCTATACCGGTCCTTATCCCGCTCAGAGAAGGTTTCCTATAATTGAGCATAAAAGGTCCGAGAATTATCTAAATATGCCAATCTTGGTGTCATCTGAAATTCCACATGGTTCTCTATCCATTCATATAAGTTTCATATCCACATTTGCAGTAGTTAGGGAAATAGCTGCCAAAGAAAGTGCAAGTTCTTTTCCAACTGCCTCCTTTTTTGCAGAATTCTGGCTTCGTCTACAATATACCGGTCCTTATCCCACGCAGAGACTGCTTCATATAATCGAGCATAAAAGGTCTGAGAATTATCTAAATATGCCAATCTTGGTGTCATCTGAAAGGCCACATGGTTCTCTATCCATTCATATAAGTTTCATATCCACATTTGCAGTAGTTAAAGAAATAGCTGCCACAAGAGGTGCAATTTCTTGTCGGACTGTTTGATATTTTTGCGGAATTCTGGCTTCGTCTACGCTATTTTGGTCCTTATCCCGCGCAGAGAAGGCCTCCTATAATCGAGCATAAAAGGTCCGAGAATTATCTAAACCTGGCAATCTTGGTGTCATCTGAAAGGCCACATGTTTCCCTGTCCATTTGTATAAGTTTCATATCCATATTTGCAGTAGGTAGGGAAATATCTGCCAAAGGAAGTGCAAGTTCTTGCCTGACTGTTTGATATTTTTTTCCGGAATTCTGGCTTCGTCTGCGCTATACCGGTCCTTATCCCACGCAGAGACTGCTTCATATAATCAAGCATAAAAGGTCTGAGAATTATCTAAATCTGGCAGTGTTGATGTGATCTGAAAGGTCACATGTTTCCCTGTCCCTTTATATAAGTTTCATATCCATATTTGCAGTAGTTAGGGAAATATCTGCCAAAAGAAGTGCAATTTCTTGTCGGACTGTTTGATATTTGTGCGGAATTCTGGCTTCGTCTACGCTATACTGGTCCTTATCCCGCGCAGAGAAGGCCTCCTATAATTGAGCATAGAAGGTCCGAGAATTATCTAAACCTGGCAATCTTGGTGTCATCTGAAAGGCCACATGTTTCCCTGTCCATTTGTATAAGTTTTATATCCATATTTGCAGTAGTTAGGGAAATATCTGCCAAAGGAAGTGCAAGTTCTTGTCTGACTGATTGATATCTCTGCGGAATTCTGGCTTCGTCTACGCTATACCGGTCCTTATCCCGGTCAGAGAAGGCTTCCTATAATCGAGTATAAAAGGTCTGAGAATTATCTAAATCTGGCAATCTTGGTGTCATCTGAAAGGCCACATGGTTCTCTATCCATTCATATAAGTTTCATATCCACATTTGCAGTAGTTAGGGAAATAGCTGCCAAAGGAAGTGCAAGTTCTTTTCCAACTGCCTCCCTTTTTTGCGGAATTCTGGCTTCGTCTACAATATACCGGTCCTTATCCCACGCAGAGAATGTCATCTGGAAGGTCACGTGTTTCCTTGTCCCTTCATATAAGTTTCATATCCAAATTTGCAGTAGTTAGGGAAATGTCTGCCAAAGGAAGTGCGATTTCTTGTCTGACTGTTTGATATTTTTGCGGAATTCTGGCTTCCTCTACGCTATACCGGTCCTTATCCCGCTCAGAGAAGGTTTCCTATAATTGAGTATAAAAGGTCAGAGAATTATCTAAATATGCCAATCTTGGTGTCATCTGAAATTCCACATGGTTCTCTATCCATTTATATAAATTTCATATCCATATTTGCAGTAGTTAGGGAAATAGCTGCCAAGGAAGTGCAAGTTCTTTTCCAACTGCCTCCCTTTTTTGCGGAATTCTGGCTTCGTCTACAATATACCGGTCCTTATCCCACGCAGAGACTGCTTCATATAATCGAGCATAAAAGGTCTGAGAATTATCTAAATATGCCAATCTTGGTGTCATCTGAAAGGCCACATGGTTCTCTATCCATTCATATAAGTTTCATATCCACATTTGCAGTAGTTAAAGAAATAGCTGCCAAAAGAGGTGCAATTTCTTGTCGGACTGTTTGATATTTTTGCGGAATTCTGGCTTCGTCTACGCTATTTTGGTCCTTATCCCGCGCAGAGAAGGCCTCCTATAATCGAGCATAAAAGGTCCGAGAATTATCTAAACCTGGCAATCTTGGTGTCATCCGAAAGGCCACATGTTTCCCTGTCCATTGGTATAAGTTTCATATCCATATTTGCAGTAGTTAGGGAAATATCTACCAAAGGAAGTGCGATTTCTTGTCTGACTGTTTGATATCTTTGCGGAATTCTGGCTTCGTCTACGCTATACCGGTCCTTATCCCGCTCAGAGAAGGCTTCCTATAATCGAGTCTAAAAGGTCTTAGGATTATCTAAATCTGGCAATGTTGGTGTGATCTGAAAGTGCACATGTTTCCCTGTCCATTCATATAAGTTTCATATCCATATTTGCAGTAGTTAGGGAAATATCTGCCAAAGGAAGTGCAAGTTCTTGTCTGACTGATTGATATCTTTGCGGAATTCTGGCTTCGTCTACGCTATACCGGTCCTTATCCCGCTCAGAGAAGGCTTCCTATAATCGAGTATAAAAGGTCTGAGAATTATCTAAATCTGGCAATCTTGGTGTCATCTGAAAGGCCACATGGTTCTCTATCCATTCATATAAGTTTCATATCCATATTTGCAGTAGTTAGGGAAATATCGTCAAAAGGAATTGCAAATTCGTGTCCACTTGCCTGATATTTTTGCGGAATTCTGGCTTCGTCTGCACCATACCGGTCTTTATCCTGCGCAGAGAATGCTTTATATAATCGAGCCTAAAAGGTCAGAGAATTATCTAAATCTGGCAATCTTGGTGTCATCTGAAAGGTGCTATGTTCTTCTATCCATTCATATTAATTTCCTATCCATATTTGCAGTAGTTGGCAAATAGCTGCCAAAGGAAGTGCGAGTTCTTTTCCAACTGCCTCCTTTTTTGCGGAATTCTGGCTTCGTCTGCGCTATACCGGTCCATATCCCACGCAGATACTGCTTCATATAATCGAGCATAAATGGGCTGAGAATTATTTAAATCTGGCAATCTTGGTGTCATCTGAAAGGCCATATGTTGCTCTATCTATTTGTATACGTTTCATATCCCTATATGCAGCAGTTAGGGAAATATCTGCCAAAGGATCTGCAAGTCCTTGTCTGACTGATTGATATCTCTGCGGAATTCTGGCTTCGTCTACGCTATACCGGTCCTTATCCCGCTCAGAGAAGGCTTCCTATAATCGAGTATAAAAGGTCTGAGAATTATCTAAATCTGGCAATCTTGGTGTCATCTGAAAGGCCACTAGGTTCTATATCCATTCATATAAGTTTCATATCCATATTTGCAGTAGTTAGGGAAATATTGTCAAAAGGAATTGCAAATTCGTGTCCAATTGCCTGATATTTTTGCGGAATTCTGGCTTCGTCTGCACCATACCGGACTTTATCCTGCGCAGAGAATGCTTTATATAATCGAGCCTAAAAGGTCAGAGAATTATCTAAATCTGGCAATCTTGTTGTCATCTAAAATGCCATTTGCTCTTTTATCCATTCATATAAGTTTCGTATCCATACTGGCAGTATTTAGGGAAATATCTGGAAACTAAGTTCGAAGTCTTTTCGAACTGCCTCCTTTTTGGCGGAATTCTGGCTTCGTTTGCAATATACCGGTCCTTATCCTGCGCAGAGAAGGCTTCATATAATCGAGCATAAAAGGTCTGAGAATTATCCAAATCTGGAAATCTTGACGTCATCTGAAAGGCCATATGTTTTTCTATCCATTTATATAAATTTCATATCCATATTTGCAGTAGTTAGGGAAATAGCTGCCAAAGGAAGTGCAAGTTCTTTTCCAGCTGCCTCCTTGTTTTGCGGAATTCTGGTTTCGTCTGCGCTATACCAGTCCTTATCCCGCTCATGGACTGCTTCATATATTCGAGCATAAAAGGTCTCAGAATTATCTAAATCTTCCAATTTTGCTGTCATCTGAAAGGCCACTTGTTTCCCTATCTATTTGTAAAAGTTTCGTATCCAATTTGAAGTAGTTAGAGAAATAGCTGCCAAACTAAGTTGGAGTTCTTTTCCAACTGCCTCCCTTTTTTACCGGTCCTTATACCACGCAGAGAATGCTTCATATAATCGACCATCAAAGGTCTGAAAATTATTTAAATCTGGCAATCTTGGTGTCATCTGAAAGGCCACATAATTCCCTGCCCATTCATATAAGTTTCATATCCATATTTGCAGTAGTTAGGGAAATAGCTGCCAAACTAAGTTCGAGTTCTTTTCCAACTGCTTCTTTTTTTTGCGGAATTTTGGCTTCGTCTGCACTATACCGGTCCTTATCCCACGCAGAGAATGCTTCATATAATCGAGCATAAAAGCTCTGAGAATTAATTAAATCTGAAAGTCTTGGTGTCATCTGAAAGGCCATATGTTCCTCTATCCATTTATGTAAGTTTCATATCCATATTTGCAGTAGTTAGGGAAATAGCTGCCAAAGGAAATGCAAGTTCGTGTCCGATTGCCTGATATTTTTGCGGAATCCTTGTTTCGTTTGCGCTATACCGGTCCTTTTCCCGCACAAGGATTGCTTCATATATTCGAGCATAAAAGGTCTGAGAGTTATCTAAATCTCGCAATCTTGGTGTCATCTGAAAGGCCATTTGTTCCTCCATCCATTCATATAAGTTTCGTATCCATGTTTGCAGTAGTTAGGGAAATATCTGCCAAACTAAGTTTGAGGTCTTTTCAAACTGCCTCCTTTTTTTGCAGAATTCTGGCTTCGTCTGCAATATACCGGTCCTTATCCTTCGCAGAGAATGCTTCATATATTCGAGCATAAAAGGTCTTGAAATTATATAAATCTGGCAATCTTGGTGTCATCTGAAAAGGCATATGTTCTCCTATATATTCATATAAGTTTCATATCCATATTTGCAGTAGTTAGGGATATATCTGCAAAAGGAAGTCGTAGTTTTTGTCCAACTGCCTCTTATTTTTGCAGAATTCTGGCTTCGTCTAAAACCCTTCCCTTTCAAGCCACACACAAAGTTTCAACCGCATCGGACACGTACTTTTCGAGGTGTAGTGGTTTGAAAAGTTCCCCTTTAATGTCACGTGACTTGTCTCCTGGTGACGACATCAGCACATGAGGTCAATATTCCTCTGACGCACCCCCTTCTCAAGATATCTGCAAGATTTGAACCCGATTAGTCTGGTACATCTGGAGATATAGGGCCTTCAAGAGTTTAATTTAATGTCACGTGACTTGTCTGCTCATGACGTCATCATCACATAAGGCAATTTTCCTCTTAAGCACTCTCTATTCAAGGTGTCTGCAAAATATGAACCCAATCGGACATGTACTTTAGAAGATATAGGGGGCTCAAAGAGTGTATTCGCCACCGACATTGGTCTGCAAACCCGGTGTTATTTGCATAATCGTAAATATGCATTTCACACTAAAAACCAAAAAATCTTTGATAATATCTAACATAAGAGTAATCGATTGCACATTTCACATTTTCTGTGTACAAAATATAAGAACAAAGATTGCAGGACCACTAGAGATGACATCTGTTGCCCTATCCTGAACATTTTGACGCAAAAATGAATTTCACTTTTGATAACTGTGACTAGAAGTTGAACTGTATGATATAACTTTAAAACTACTCTGCCATTCTTTGGCAACTGTCGCCACGCTGAATCTGCAAGTTAAGGGTCTGATGTTGTCATTGACTTCATCACCCGTCCTGTTTGGGGTTCAGGACTTAATACGTCCCCACGCAGATCATCGGGTGTCACGAGCCTTTTTAATCAACGCAAAAGTAGAATCCAGGCAGAATTAACAACATCTGACATGTTGATAACGCCGATACTGTCCGTTACGAAAAAAAAGCAATTATTTATGACGTTATCATTAAATGAGCTCAATATTTGCTCAAAGCACTTCCTCTCCAAGATATAAGCAAGGTTTCAATTCAGCATTAACACCGACAGACGCCTTATGTTGAAAAAAACTTTACAGCTTTTACCACTTTCAAACAATAAGCCTACTTCTGGTTTAAACCGGAAGGAATGGTTATGTCAATTAACCTACACGAGACAAAATCAAGACCACTTTTTATCCTTGCACTTGCTGGAAACAGAATGTTGCGGGAGGCCACGGTTGATTTTATATGGGTTTTTATACATTTAAAGGAATATTCAAGTATTCACAATTTAATAACAAATCCCGTGATGACGTCATCATGACATAAATATTTTAGAATTATCTTCGTTGTATAGTTAGTGCTTGCTGTAAGTTTGACGGTGATCAATGATTACTGAGGTACGAAATTAGTGCCTCGAATACGTTTACTAAGTCAATGGGCTGAAATAAATATTTAAAAATTAATAATAAATCACATGATGACATCATCACGACGTAATAAATTTTGACGTATTTTTTCATCAAGGTCTTTCATGGCTGTAACTTTGAAGTTGATCAAAGCTCTCAAACTAACCCAAATGCTTGCTTGAAAACGTGTACAAAGTCAAAGGGCTAAAATAAATATTGAAAAATCACGAATAAATGACATGATAACGTCATCATGACGTCCTTTACTTGCAATAATTTTTGTATCACGGTCTTTGTTCGCTGTCACTTTGATAACCATCAAACATCGGAAAGGTTTTAAAATTGTGCCTTGAAAACGTGTACAAAGTCTAGAGCAAAAAACTCATTTGCGGAAACACTGCTCCTTTAAGTTCATGTCACGTGATTTGCACTTCAACTGAACACTTCTAATGAAATATTACTTCATATTCAGACTCTTAGGCATATTTCAAATCAAATAACACAGCGTAAAGTACCCGATTTCTCCTTCGTTCTTATAGTAATTTTGCGCCGAAGTTAAAGACTACTTGTTCACTTGTGTTAAGTAGAAAAACGTGTACAAAAATTTAATGTTCAAAAATGAGTATAAAATAAGGTGATGAAGTCATCATGACGTCATCCCTTTGCAATAAATCTTGCATCAGGGTCTTCGTTGGGTATCACTTTGGAACGATCAAACAATGCAAAGTTACCAAAATTGTGGCTCGAAAACGTGTACAAAATCAATGGCCTAGAAACACGTGTTTAGGAAAACTGCTCCTTTCATTTCATGTCACGTGATGTTTGTCTAAACTGGAAAAAACTTATGAAATATTATTTAATATTTGCACACTTTGGTATATTTGCGATCGAACGGAAGGGAAACTTTAGTCTGATTTCTTTTTCGTTCTGGTAGTAATTCTCGGTCAAAGTTGAGGACTGCTCACGCATTATGCTGGACAAAATGTGTCCAGCATAATGCGCAACAACGCCATCCATGGTTAAATATAGGACAGTTTGTTGAAAATTGAAAGCCCAAGCAGGTGTAGCCGTAATTCTGCAATAGCGCCCTCATAGCCTGATATAGGACAGTCCGAAAACTGCGTGCGATCTGTGTACAAAGTCTATGGGGAAAAATTAATTATTAGAAACATCAATAGTAAATAAACTACTGAGGTTATCACTGTGAATTTTTTCTAGGACCGTCCTTGGATAATGGTCCAAAGGTCTCCTAAGTTTTAAGTCGATCAGATTTAGTAAACTGCCAAAGTCGACTGGTGAAAGGAATTGAGTTGAAAAAGAAAAAAAATCAGAAAAACAATATTTGTTTCGGCAAAGTTGCCGAAGCAGCTAAAACAAAATAATCAGAAAAACAATACCTGTTTCTGCAAAGTTGCTGAAACAGCTAAAAATCATCAGAAAAGCAAGAGCTTTTCGGGCTGTTGCCGAAACAGCTAAAAAAAAAGAACAAAAAGAATGCCTTTTTCGCAACTTGCCAAAAAGCCAAAAAGGAAATAAAAAAAAATAATCAGAAAAGAAAGAGTTGTTCAGGCTGTTGCCAAAACAGCTAAAAAAAATCAGAAAAGCAATACCTGTTTTGTGAGTTGCCGAAACAGCTAATTATAACATCTTTGCTCGTTATTTATCCTATCCAAGTGTTCCAGAAGCGCACCATCAGGGGTCAACTTTCAGGCTCTGTTATAGGTAGACTTGTCTCTTTTTGCCCAACGGTTTTAGAAAGTGGTTTTGTTTCACCACTTATTTACCCATACAGTGTTATGCTCTTTAAGTTGCCCAACAGTCCAGCGATTCACCTGTTATTCCGCATCAGGCAAAAGTATGCTCAATAATTTTGAGAAAGGACTGATTAAAAATGTAGCATATCAAACCCTTATTCAAAAGAAAACCGCTTCTGGTCATTGTCTTGAATGTCGACCTGATCTGACACCCCCCCACACACACACACACACACAAAACCGTCGAAAGGCTAACCCGTTCCTTCAGAGCGCCGGGTGGCATTATTTCCGCCCTACATTGTATGTACATGTATTTTGAATTTTTTTTTGGGGGGGGCATTTACTGTCGGACAGTGAGTGTGACCCAACTTGCAAAAACGCACAGTTGCATTCGATGTCCCTCTCTACGAGTACCTAAGGAGCCCCTAAGGGGACAGGCACAATGAAGATTTTTTTTAATTCCGTTCCCTCGAATTATCGTTTCGTTCCCTCAAAATCATCTCGTTCCCAAAAAATAAAATAATAATAAGTACCACTCTATGTTGCCCATCGTTTGCTCATATGCATGCAG
>NC_141779.1:1420131-1490403 GCF_054643075.1 Acanthaster planci
TAAGACCTTTAATGCTGGAAAATGTGAAGCATTCTCTGGGCGAGAACAGCACCCGGCGTAGCCAAAAGTCAGAATTTTGCAAAAAATATAAAGCAGTCCAGATCTAGCGAGAGATGTATGTATATACATTCTCATGCTGACTTTTGTCCCCATATTGATGGTAATCTATGGAGTCTTGCAGGTATCTTCATTCTCATCCTTATAAATTTCGGACCCCATAATGTTTAAGTTAAGGGTAGGGCATCAAAAAGACACCGTATATTTCTAACTCAATCGCAAAATTTCTAAATACCTGCACGATTTGAGTCTTGAACTATTGACGAATTGATTTCTTGGAAAAATTTAGATTTGTTGAGCTTCAGTTATGTTGAAATTCTTAGGGGGAATATATCAAAATGCAGTAAATGAGCCGGGGGGAAATATGTACAACTTTGTTTTTCAAGCTAGGGCTATAAAAGGACTCCATATCTGTATAACTAAATCGCGAAATTTCCTAATACCCCCGCAATTTCTGATTTCTTGAAAACTTTAGATTTGTGGAGCTTCAGTTATGTTGGAATTCATAGAGGAATACATCGTATTGCAGCAAATGAGAAAGGGAGAAATATGTACGATTTTTTAAAATAGGTCTATAAAAAGACTCCATATCTGTCCAACTAAATCACCTTACTTCAAAATACTTGTACAATTTAAGTTTTAGATATTTTGGGAGCTGCAGTTGAGTTGAAATTCTAGGAATTGTTGCTATGCAGCACTTGAGATATGAAATGGTACATATGAAATATGTACGATTTTCATTTTAAAGTGAAGGGTAGGACTACAAAAAGACTCAATATCTGTCTAACTAAATCGCCAAATTTCTAAATCCTGCACGATTCTAGTCATAGACATTTGCGGAATTTCTGTCTTGAAAAAATTAGAATTTTGGAGCTTTAGTTATGTTGGAATTCATTGGGGAAAGCCTCTTAATGCACCGAATGTGGTAGGGTCAAAATAATATGTGCAAATTCCCAAAGTTGAAGGTAGGGCTTCAAAAAGACTCTATAGTAAATAGCTAAATTTCTAAATACCTGCACGATTTCAGTCTCGGACAATTCAGGAAATGATTTCTTGAATTTTCTAGAGTTTTCGAGCTTAAGTTATATGTTGCGATTCAGACGAGAAAACATTAGAATAAAGAAAATGCGGTAGGGTCAAATATGTACGAATTTTAATAAATAAAAGTCTGAATAGCCAGATTTCTAAATATCAGCACAGTTTGAGTCTTGGAATATTGAGGAATGGATTTTATTCAAAAATTTAGATTTGGAGTTTTAGTTAGGTTGGAACTCAGACGGAAAAGCATCGGGAAAAAAGGGATGAAACAGGCTTAAATATATACGACTTTCTAAAGTTAAGGCAGAGGAAACAAAAGACTCAATATCTGTCTAAATATATAGCTAAATGTGTACATACCTGCACTATTTAAGTCTTGGACTACTCAGGTTGTGATACCTTGAAAAGGTTAGATTTTTGGAGCTTTACGTATAAATATTCAGACGGGAATACATCGGAATGCAGCAAATGCGGGAGGTTAAAATATGTACGAATTTCCAAAGTTAAAAGAAGGGCTAAGAAAATACTCAATACCAGTGTAACTAAACAGCCAAATTTCAAACTATCTCTATCTAAACTTGAGTCTTGGACTATTGAGGAATTGATTTCTTCAAAAAGTTTGATCCATGTACCTTTAGTTATGTTGGAATTCAGACTGGAATAAACATGGGTGTGCAGCAAATGAGATAGGTGAACAAATTTCAGAATTAAAGGGTCATATAGCAAAATGGCAAAATATCGAAATACCTAAATCACCAAATTCAGAAATAACTGCAAGATTTGAAACTTGGACTACTTACGATTTTAGATCTTGAAATAGTTAGATGTTAGGAGCTTTAAATACGTGCAATTGAGAAGGATTTCACTGCAGCAAATAAGATGAGTGGAATATGTACGAAGTTGAGAATATAAGGGTAGAGCAGCAAAATGAATAAATACCTAAATAATTAAATGACCTAAAATTAAAAGTCCTAAATAATAGCACAATGGAGCAAATTGAACCAAAAGAGGTCAACAACAAAAAAACAAGCAGTGGAATGTAAAATTTTTCCTAACTTCATTTCATTTTCCTGAAACTTTAAATACGTCAACGAATGGAGAACAAGTGCCATTTCAGTAGCTGTCAAGAACGCCATATTTGGACAATTTTCAAACCTTGTACTGAAACATATGAAGCCATTTATGCACGGAAACACGAACGGTAAAGTAAAAAGTAGTGGGACAAAAACTCTTGCCTACTCTTGCTAATATTTCCCTATCTAGAACAGCAGGATAATGAAAATTTCTTCAATAGAGAGTGGAACTTATTCTCTGTCAGGCAGTACTAGAAAAGAGAATTGAACAAAAGTTACAAGCAGTAGGACAAGGTTTGCCTTTTTCGCCAACATTTTCCTAACATGGACATGAAACGTGCTCTTTTACACGGTACTGGGATTGCCAGATTTAGACAATTTTTAGACGTTCTTTGGTCGAACATATGGAGCTGTATTTGCGCAGGATGAGGAATGGTAATGTGAGGACGAATGCAGAAATTCACAAAAAAACAGCAAGCAGTCTGAGAAAAATTCGTCCTCTTTCTCCCATATTTCCCTAAACACACCAAGGATGGATATGAAACGTATCAATTATTAGAACATGCCCCTTTCGGATAGTGGTAGGATTGCTAGATTTGGACAATCTTCATACCTGTTATGTTCGAATACATAGAACCATCTTTGTGCGGGAAGAGGACTGCTAAACTGTGGAGAAAGGGGAAAAGTCACGAATCTGGCAAGCAGTTACAGATCCCTTGTCTTCTTTTTTCGTGTATTTCCTCAATAACTAGAAATATAAAACCTATGTCATCTGATGAAGGAAAGTGTGACCTTTCATATGTCGCCGAGATTGTTAGATTTGAAGCACTTTTAGACCTGTAATGCTTGGGTATAGGGAGCCATTTTAACTGGGGAAGATCGAGGACCGGTAAAATGTGGCAAAGGGAAATTGAACAAAAGTAGCAAGCATCAGGACCCTAATGCGCAAATATTGAGCCATGTGCGCAGGAAGAGGATCAGTAGAGTGTGCACAAAGGGAGAATTGCACAAAAATAACAAGCAGTGAGACATGAACTTTTGCCTTCTTCGATGGGTATTTCCCTTATAATAACAAATTTGGATCTGAAACTTCGACTAATGGACAGAGGAATATGTACTATTTCAGATGCCGCCATGAATGCCACATTTGGACAAATTTCTGCACTTTTATGCTCGAATATAATGGAGCCATTCTTTGCTCAGGAAGAGGCAATGGTCCAGCCAGTGGACGCAAGGGTGGGGGGGCATGCCCCTGTCACAATTTTGTTCACTAAAAATACTTTTTAGGTATGTGTGAAAGAGAGTAATTTGTATATCAGCACCAATACCCTAAGAAAACAACACCACGACATAAAAACAAGAATGTCACGACTGTCACGCTTCTGAAAGTTCTTCTTCCCCAGAATCATGCTGAATAAGCCCGAAACTGTATTCAGTTTGGACCCCCCTCCCAACGCCAAAGCTGGATTTGCTCCTGGGAAGACCAGTAATGTGTGAATAAAGGACAAATCGCAAAATCACGGGAAGCACTAGCTCAGACAAGAACTCTTGCCTTGTTCAGCATATTATGAATATGAAACTTAAGTCAATGGATAAAGGAAAATGTGCCCTTTGATTGTCATCATGTTTACCACATTTCAAGCATTCTGAAACTTTTAAGGCTAAAATATTGCGATCACACTGTGCACTGAAGTGTCTCGGTAAAGTGAGAACAAAGAGCAGTGGGACAACTCTAACCTTCTTTGGCAGGTATTTCCAAAGTTTCAGCTTAAATATGGACAGGAAAATTATCTAAATGGATAGAGAAATATTTACCGTCTCCGAATATATCAAGGTCAGCCCATTTTGACCGTTTCAGAATATTTACTGTAAACTCGGCTATGGAGACATGTAGCGGCAGACGCAGACCGACTACGCGTGTACAAAGCGAAAACGAAGGAAAACTCTGACCCCCATGTCTGTTCTGTTGCAAAATGGCATGAAATTTTCTTTTTGGATAATAAACATATAACCTTTCCAAAGACTCCAGGATCAGCCCATCTCTTGACAATTTAATATCGGATATACAGACAACGTGCCGTGTATTTGACGTGTGTAGCATGCAAAACCAAAAACATATGAAGCCTTTTTGTTTAATGTTTCCAAATATCCAAAGAAAATTTTCTCCAGGGGATAGTGAAATTAGCATCCTTGTCGAGTCACCCCAAGCTCGCCCATTCGGACCATTTGTCAACCTACTTAACCTCGGAGATGAAAAATCTTCGTCAAAAAGAGACCAAGTAACGTGTGTACAATGAGGGAAACAATTTCATTTATTCGGCATTTTCCAGGATAAAGAACACAGCAACATTAAACAAAAACTCATAACACAAAATACACTGAAATCACAAACACAAACTTGCAAATGCCCGGAGAGGCACAGTTAATCCAATAACTGTCACCCGTAAAATTTCATTTCTGAAGCTCCAGGTTTGACATAAACGTGCACACACATACACAATAAAGTAAATGCACAAGATTCAAGAAATGGCAAATAAATAAATCGAACAGAAAAAATATATACAGTTGGCAAAATATGATAAATATGACATACAAATACATTAAAATAACAAAAAATAAAATTAATTACAGAAACAAATCAATCAATTAAACAATAAGTACCTCGAAAACAATAAAAGAAATATATTGTGTAACAACCGAAAAAAAGACACCATGAAATAACAAAATACAGTGGAATACCGACAAAAGAAAACCATTGACACATCTGGCCCACATGACAAATGCTAGGTATTCAAATCCCCCCATTTTGTGCTTCCTTGTACCAAACAACACAGTGCCCCTCCCACAACTTGCCAGTCCCAACGACCTTATTACAAGGGTACTCCACTGCAAATTCAATCAGTACTCTGTCAAGTTTCATATACTTTCAAATTCAAGTGGGTACTTGGTAAGTTGATCCCCTGTTGAAGGGTTATTTAAAACACTTCAGTTCTCAAACGTTCAGGTACATGCAGGTCATCTCAAGAGCATGTAATTGGCAAAATGATGAAGTTTTTGAATTCGTGCCCTAAGGTTTGTCCAGCCTGGTCGTTTCAATATACCACCTGTTCACTAAGACTATTTCATGGTCAAAAGCTCTATGAAGACCTCTAACAACAAATGTAAGCAAAAGATGGATGCTTTTAGATTCACGGAAAGACAAATTCAATGCACACATGCAACCAAACCGTGTAATCCATTTTAAATCTCCTTCACTGGAGAATTATCCTGGTTGCTCAACGTTGAATTTTGTTCCAATTTGTCAATGTATAAGGTTTCTGTTGTGAAGGTACCAGATAGGCTACTTGTATTCCAGAATAGTCAACACTAGAAACTTGCAAGATGAAAGCAAGACATACTAAGTCTGCTTGATTTGGTAGTGACATAAGATTTTCCCGAGACATTTTGTACTCATCAGCTTCAAACTGCATGTTAACTAAGGTACAATTCAGGTCCACTATTGTCTTTGACCATCCTAGTATAAGCAAAACTTTGGTTTCCTTAGTAATGTATTGAGATGCATTTTATTAGCATGACAACATCTTTGGAAGCCATGAATATCTTGAAGGTCATCAGACTGACATTATATTGGCCTATACACAAGAACACTGTTACCAAATAAAGTGCTAGCTGACAGGATGTGATAAGGAAAGTCGTTGGTATACATAAGAACTGGATTGGCTCGAGACACTTCCTTGAGGTACACCAGATGGTACAGAAAAACCATGCAAAGTAGCAACCTTTCAACAAATCTTTTGTTGCCACCACAACACAAACGGTCACTGCAACAGTTGCAAATTACCAGTTCTGTTATGTTGAGGAAATCAAAATCATGCTGTGGTTACTTTTATTGCCCCTAAAAGGCTCAGTGCTCTTATACAACAGATATTGCAGCCGGAATTTGCTCATGCTATTCAAGAACAGACAAGATAAGAAAGTGATGAGAGAGGTTGAGCATGTCACAGCATGGAGCGTATCACTGTTCAACCAGCAGCAGAAGACTAACGAGTAGAACAGATAGGCACAGTGCTAGAGTCCAAATCTTGGCCGTAATTGTGGTACTGAGTACAGGCGTAAACAAATCACAGACAAATATTTAATTAGGATGACATGATTTAAGATTAACGGCATCACATGAATAATAAATTAAAAGAAAACCAAAATTACCAACAAGCCAATAAAATCACCTCAAAAGGAGGGCACAGAGGACTTGATTAAAACTGGATATTTTTTAAATGAGGAAATTCACATGATTAAAAAGAACGAGTAAAAAAAAATTCTTTTTTATAGCATGGCCTTCACTTTGCAGGATAATTTTCTTAAGTTTGGAAATATGGAAATGAAACGTTCTCCTAAGATTTTTTTTTTTCTCTTTTTTGGGCTGTCATTTTGATCACCTGTGTGGAGACTACTGTTTCCTTTGTTCTGGTTAATTTGTCTTGTTAACGATATGAGCATAAACGGGGGTAATAGTAGTTTGTTTTACCTTTGCAGTCCCTGCTGACCCACATAACTGGTATTTGTCTTGTTGTGTATTTGGATTTTCGTCCCTGGTCCCTGCTACTGCTAATATTTACTTGTATTTGTGCTTTTGCTGTTTTTTCCATAATTTTTGTTAAATTTTGCTTTGTTTGTTCTTGTGATGGTCAAATAAATAAGAATAATTGAAGAGATGGTACCCATCACGATTACCCAAGGTAAACCTTTCGACCATTTGAAGACTATTGTCATATACACAGGCCAAACTAACTACTATAACAGATTGACTAACAAGTACAAGAGGGAGAAGATTACTAGCAAACATAATGACTGACCCAAGCTTTCACCTTCATTTGTGTATAGTTCTCTTGAATGTGGGAATATCAGAATGAAACATTCTTCAGTGGATACGTTCATCAAAATGACAAGAAGATCAGTTGATTTTCACCAACCCTACAGTCACAGACAAAAGCTTAGTTTGGATTAGGCCTTATATAGAGCCAAATTTGCTGCAAACCCATCCAATAACAAGACCAAATTACAAATGGGAAACCAGGAAGCATACATGTAACTGCCCTAAGTATTCACCTTCATTAAATAAGACTTGACACTTTACAAGGTGGAGACTAAAAACAGGGCTTGTGGTTACATCATGTGGATAGATCTCCATTGGAAGAGGTATGGGTCTGATAAGAACTGTAGAGTGTGTGCTTGACGTTTCATCTATCATAATCTCTTCATCCTCTAGAGTGGAGCCTGATAAGCCATGCTCCAGATTTTACAGAACAATTGTACATGTATACAAAATTATGTACAAATATTGTTTCAAAATCTGAAACATGACTTTCATTGTTAGGCTCAAATCAGAACATGATATAAAGTGCTTACCGAGTGAGTTGTGTTGTCAGTAATGCCAGTTGCCAGTGATGTGTTAAACTCCAGAAAACTGTCTCCAAGGGACTTGGTCTTGTCTCTTCATCAATGCTACAGCTAATAAAACCACAGAGTCAAGTCAACAAAGACCAGGGACAAATAGCATACAAGTAGACATCACTGCCATGTCTTTATAGTCTTTAACTCTCATTTTCGTATTGACCTTTGTTTCAACTCTCTTCAATTGTTGGTTGATCAGGAAACACAACTCCTGAAAAGTCATAATTCTAAAGCTTCGAAGCAGCCATTTTAAACTGACACCCCTTCTACTTTCTTGGGCTCTTTCAACAGCCCCAGAAAGAAGAAAATTTAGACAGTCCAAAATCATCTGATTCAATAGGATTTTGTATACACCGAAGGGGGTTGGACCAAACACTCTCTGATATTTCACATTTTACCTGCCATCCAAAATTTATCAATGGTATTAAATTGTGGCTCCCCATACACAGGTATGTCACCCAGGTTTACGCAAAAATTAAATTAATCCACAGAGAAGGACCTCCGTCCCTGTCAACTTTTGGAAAAAGTGAAGAGACCTGTAACATAATGACGTCATGCTTAGTTTCCTAAAGCAGTGAGGTGGGAAGCAATAACTGTCCAAGTAAAAAATAATAGCTTGACATTATTACGTTTTGGTTCCATATATGAAATATATATGGGTCCACAGGGGACTGAATCAGTGAATTATACCTTTGGAATAACCAACAACATTGGACCCACGTACCATTTACCCAGCAGGCAGCAGCAAGAGATCAAAGTCTGATCACCTCATCAACGAGCACAGGAACCCCATCATCAAGAGGTTGGATGTACCATGAACAGCGGCTTGTGCTCTGGCTGAGATGGACACACACAACAGTCATTAAAAACATGCAAAAGGAAGAAATGACAATACAACATGAGTGCATTAGCTTGGATTAACAGATTCTCAGAGGGCAGTGGAGAATGAGAAAGATGGAGAAAAGTAAGTTATAAGTGCTTCCCTAAATGACCTTCTTCCAGGCATGTGGAACACCAAAGAATTATTGTCAAGATGGCTTACATCATACTTCCCAGCCAATGTTGAATCCTTGGTGTGTATGATAGAAGCCAGCCTGTGTTAAGGATATCATGAAAGAAACTCTGGCCGCACAAGTTATTTATTCTGCATGCTGCCGCCGTAGGCATGGAGAGCCTCAATCTGGCAGATTGTACAATCGTGTCACTATCAGCTTCTGAAACATTGTCTAATCGTATGGTATAAGATCCGACACAGCATGCACAGAATGACCAAGCAACACATGGAAATCACTGAACCGACTTTGTAAAGATCAAGATCGAGATTCTGCATGCCTGGGGCGGTAGCGTGCAAAGAAAGAATTGTACCAACTGAAGCCAATGTTGGCTAGTATGCAATATTGTAACAAATTAATGCATTTCAACTTTAATGTATTTGACACAGAAAGATGGCTTCAGTGAGTAAACAGTTGGCTGATAAAACAAAATAAGAGACCAGATTTCTTACATGACCACTATGGAATGTGTACACCCATCCTTGTATGTAATTTGGATCCAGGAATGAGGACATTTCATTTCAGTACACTCTTCATTCACTACAAGCAGCCCATAGATGCAGCTTCTGTCTTGTTTCTGTTCACTTTGGCACAAGTTGTACGACCACACCAAATAATTCCCTCCATTTTTTGTAGTTTAATTCAACCCAACCTTTGAGGCCGGAGATTCTCATTAGTTGAAAACTTAAAAGACAAAACCCAAGGTCAAGATCTACAGGACAACCAGGCATTTCACTATTACTATAACCATGGACTAATATCAGAATATGATGTAGACTGTTTCCATACCTGTTGAGTAGTGTCACCAGTGATAAAATATCTCTGATTTGTTACACTCCAGAGAACGGCCTCCAGGGACTGGCTTGTTCTTGTGTCTCTGTCAAACTACTGAAACTAGGGAAACTAAATAAACCATGTTTTAATTCCAAGCTGTATTAC
This sequence comes from Acanthaster planci, assembly GCF_054643075.1. Lineage (NCBI taxonomy): Eukaryota > Metazoa > Echinodermata > Asteroidea > Valvatida > Acanthasteridae > Acanthaster > Acanthaster planci. The sequence continues at coordinate 1,429,742 of NC_141779.1, forward strand.
TACACACTCATGGAGGCCGCCATTTCAAAATGTAGATTGCACTTTGCTATCAATTGAAACATCATTTAAAGGAGCGTCAAATCAACAAAGATCAGGGCCAAATAATATAGAAGTCCACATCACTGGAGTTTCTTTTATAAAAATCTCATCTTCTTAGTTGTTATTTTTCCATTTCTTTTTAATTGTTACTTGATTAGCTAAATACATTTTATTCTTCAAAACACCTTAAATACACTTCCCAAAAAGTCCTTTTCCTCAAACTTGTCAGCAGTGATTTAACAAATGACATCCATCTACTTTCTGCAATTCTTAAGATCTGTTTTCAACCATCTACAGATGCAAGAACGCCAAACAAAAAGTGTTGATCTAGGGTTTTATTTAAACAATCTCACCTAATTTTTCAGCCAAACAATCTCTTCAATCTGCCTTGAGTAGAAGCACAACTTAATTGGTTGAAAAGAGCCGTGTTGGTTGGGAGTATTCATTTTGTTGGTAGGAATGGGGCTGCACCTCTTGCATGTCCTAGTCGTTCATGAACCAATGATGCACAGTTAGTACCAAAGGAGCCTCTGATGCCAAGAAAATGGTGTTCTCTCTCTGTTAGACTAAAGGCCAATACAGGAGATCACAGTCTGTGCAGAAAACATTCCCAAATTTTAAACAGTATTAACCGTAGCCTCCAAGGGTTTATGTGAAATCATATTGAAACCAGAGGATTTTGGGGACCATTTGAGCTATGTTATGGCTCCCTATATATATGTCACCCAGTAAATGGGCAAAATAAATTATCCAACAAGGATGACCCCTAAATACAATGTAGACATAATGATGTCACACTTGGTTTACACACGATACAATGAGGTGGGATAGGTTTTAATGTACTAGGTCTATAGGACATGAGGGAACGAGTTCACAGGAGACTCAATCAGTGAATCCTACAGTACCTTTGGGATGACCAATAACAAAGAATCACTCACATTGTACTTAGAAAGCTACAGCAAGAGATCACAGTACAATCACCTCTATAACATTGGCCATCATAAAGATAGCCATTGGCTAAGAAGCTGGTCATCCTGAAAGCAATGACTTATCAGCGGCTTGTGCTCTAGCTGAAATGAATGCAAATAACAGTCATTAAACATGCAAAATGACAAAAAATGGCAAGAAAATATGAGTGGAGGAGCCTGTTTGCCGATTCTCAGAGGGCTTTGAAGGATCGGAAAGATGGAGAGAGCTGATTGAGAATTTGTAATTCACGTATGTGCACCCAGCACTGCAGGTGTACCAATTTAGTTAATACATGGCATTGTATGGGGTGGCACATGACAGGAGTAGTCACAATCCGGTCCTGCCTCCCACGATAGGGCTTCAAATTTTGATGAAAAGAGGCGGCAGTGGAGAGCTGTAGCCAGTGTTCGATACTTGTGCATGCCGTAGTCTCACATGGAGACGCCGCACCGTGTGTTGCCAACATAGAGTATAACATAAACTGCCCAAAATATTTCTTGTCAGGGCTTTTCTGAAAATATACCCCACATATATATTTGCAATGGATGTTTGTAATGACATACATGATAAAGCCAAAAGTGCAAATGTTATTTAAAAGATATATTGAGCAATTTCATACAACAGTGTCTTTAGAAGTGAGTATCATTCCATGACATAAATAAACTAACTGCTACGCTATTTGAACATCAATTGGACTTTCGGTTAAGCAGTGTATTGTAGTGACAGAATAAAATCATGGCGAACCTGATTTTCAAGTTCATGAATCTGGCTTTAATAACTTTTGCAAGCTAATGACCATCAGGGTGACGTTTAGTGCAATGCTGGCTTCATATTTATGTGTTTCACATTCTTGTGAAAACCCCTATTGCAAAAATATCATGATTTGTTTTGCACAAAGATGGGAATAAACAAATTTTTACTGCTCGAAAAAAACTACTGCACATTTGACTACATAAGATCATTCACTCACAAAACATTCCAGCAAATGTCTCGTTTCCATCACAAAAGCTAACTGGCATTCCAGTCTACAACCCTGAACAATAAGTCAAACCATGGAGGGGGTTCCTTCCTCCATGTTAAAACTAAGTTGAGGAAGGAAACATACATGTACATGGTAAGTGCTGCCACGTGAGCTGTTTCCATACCTGCTGAGTACAATAAAGTGTCAGAATATATCTCAGATGTGCTACAATCCAGAAAACGGTCTCACAGGAGTGTTCCTCGTCTCTCCATTACTGCTTCAAGTTAAAAAACCAAAGGAACCCCGTTAAAATCCCAGCCTACAGGCCCGACAGTCACTGTGGGGCCGCCATGTTTAAATCCAGGGTGCACTTTACCACAGCAAAAGCAGTGTAAAATCAACAAAGCCAAGCCCAAACTTGTGGGGTTTGTCATACAGAAATTTCATTATCGTCTTTGCCGCCATTTAGTTTCAATGGTTGGACGGTAAGCCAGTGATATTTCCCACCTTTAAACTACTGTGAAGTCACATTTGAAGAAACCCGCCAACGTAGCCACACATGCGTTCTCGTGCGTAGGCATTGTTTAATGCCCGCGCCACCGTCACGCGTCAAGACCGTGGGAAAACTGGTTGTCGATCAACTTGCGCACATATTGAGCAGGGTACCAAACAGGGGATCAAACAGCGCTGGTGATTGGCGCACTTGCAATAGGCCCTCTCAGTGTGCACAAGCACCACGAAGATCTGAAGATAATGTAAATATTTTTTTTTCGTAAAGTAAATCAAAAGAATGACCATTATTGGAAAGAGAAGAAAAAAAATCCCCCAAAACTGTATGCGAGTCGATTTGCATCTAAAAAACCATATATTTTCTACCCAAAAGCCTGGACGAACGCAACCGTCTGAGGTTTGGGCTTCCAGAGCTACGGCTAGGTCTATTGTCAACGCGTCTCCACGCATTTCCAATGGAGCGAAGATCCAGACCTAGCTCATAGAGTGGTACTTATTATATTATTTCGTGGGAACAAGATGATTTTGAGGGAACAAAATGATAATTCGAGGGAACGGAATTAAAAAAATCTTCATTGTGCATGTCCCCTTATTGGCTCCTTAGGTACTCGTAGAGAGGGACATCGAATGCAACTGTGCGTTTTTGCAAGTTGGGTCACACTCACTGTCCGACAGTAAATTCCCCCCCCCCATTACAAAATACATGTACATACGATGTAGGGCGGAAATAATGCCGCCCGGCGCTCCGAAGGAAGCCTTTTGAGGGTTTTGTGTTGGGGGGGGGTCGGATCAGGTCAACATTCAAGACAATGACCAGAAGCGGTTTTCTTTTGAATAAGGGTTTGATGTGCTACATTTTTAATCAGTCCTTTCCCAAAATTATTAAGCATACTTTTGCCCTATGCGGAATAACACGTGAATCGCTGGACTGCTGGGCAGCTTAAAGAGCATAACACTGCATGGGTAAATAAGTGGTAAAACAAAACCACTTTCTAAAGCCATTGGGTAAAAAGAGGCAAGTCTACCTATAACAGAGCCTGAAAGTTGACCCCTGATGGTGCACTTCTGGAACACTTGGATAGGATAAATAACGAGAAAAGATGTTACAATTTAGCTGTTTCGGCAACTGGCGAAACATGTATTGCTTTTCTGCTTTTTTTTTTAGCTGTTTGGCAACAGCCAGAACAGCTCTTGCTTTTCTGATTGGCTGTTTCAGCAACTCTGCCGAAGCAGGTATTGCTTTTCTGATTATTAGCTGTTTCGGCAGCAGACCTTTGGACCATCATCCAAGGACGGTCCTGGAAGAAATTCACAGTGATAACTTAAGTAGTTTATTTATTATTGATTTTTTAAGAATTAATTTTCCCCATAGACTTTGTACACAGATTGCACACAGTTTTCGGACTCTCTTATATTAGGCTATGAGGGCGCTATTGCAGAATTACGGTTACACCTGCCTGGGCTTTAAATTTTCAACAAACTGTCCTACATTGAAGCATGGATGGCACAACGTAGGTTTTGTACACACATTGTCCAGCATAATGTATGAGCAGTCATCAACTTGGACCGAGAATTACTACCGAAAAATAAATCAGACTAAATGTTCCCTTTCGTTCTATCGCAAATATACCAAAGTGTGCAAATATTAAATAATATTTCATAAGTTTTGTCCAGTTAGACAAAAAACACGTGACATGAAATTAAAGGAGCAGTTTTCCTGCACACGTGTTTCTAGCCCATTGACTTTGTACTCGTTTTCGAGTAACAATGTTGGTATTTTTGCGGTGTTTGATCGGTCCCAAAGTGATAGCCAACAAAGACCCTAATGCCAGATTTATTGCATAGGGATGACGTCATAATGTCATAATCACCTTATTTTATATTCATTTTTGAATATTCAATTTTCCCCCATAGGTTTTGTACACGTTTTTCTACTTAACACAGGTGAACAAGTAGTCTTGAACTTCGGCGCAAGATTACTATAAGTACGAAGGTGAAATCGGGTACTTTACGCTCTGCTATTTTATTTGAAATATGCCTAAGAGTCCGAATATGAAGTAATATTTCATACAAATTGTTCAGTTTAACCGCAAATCACGTGATATGGACTTAAAGGAGCAGTGTTTCCGCAAATGAGTTTTTTTGCCCTAGACTTTGTACACGTTTTCAAGGTTCAATTTTAAAACCTTTCCGATATTTAATGGTTATCAAAGTGACAGCCAACAAAGACCGTGATACAAAAACTATTGTAAGTAAAGGATGTCATGATGACGTCATCATGTCATTTATTCTTGATTTTTCAATATTTCAGCCTATTGACTTTGTACATGTTTTCAAGCCTGCATTTGGGTTAGTTTGGGAGCTTTGATCAACTTCAAAGTTCCAGCCAACACAGACCTTGATGCAAACATACGTCCAAATTTACGACGTCGTGATGACGTCATCATGTGACTTATTATTGATTTTTTAATATTTATTTCAGCCCATTGACTTTTTACAAGTTTTCGAGGCACTATTTTCCTACCTTAGTAATCGTTGATTATCGTCAAACTTACAGCAAGAACTAACTATACAACGAAGATAATTCTAACGTATTTAGGTCATGATGACGTCATCACGTGATTTATTATTAAATTTTGAATATTTAAATATAGCATGAAATATATAAAAACCGATATAAAATCAACCGTTACCTCCACAACATTCTGTTCGCAGCAAGTGCAAGGATAAAATGTGGTCTTGATTTTGTCTCGTGTAGTCAAATAACATGACCCTTCCTTCCGGTTTAAACCGGAAATAGGCTTATTGTTTGAAAGTGGTAAAAGCCATTAAGTTTTTTTCAATGGAATGAGTCAGTCTGTGTTAGTGCTGGGTTGAAACCCTGCTTATATCCTGGAGAAGAAGTGCTTTAGGCAAATATTGAGCATATTTAGTGATGAAGACGTTATCAGAAGAAAAGTCACGTGACATTAAAGGGGAACTCGTCAAACCACTATACCTCGAAAAGTACATGTCTGATGCGGTTGAAACTTTGTGTGTGGCTGGAAAGGGAAGGGTTTTAGACCCAAATTGATCTGATTTGATTCTGACCTCATCTGGTGACAAGTCACGTGACATTGAAGAAATACACTTCTTGTAACTGGTATCACATCCACTCGCGATGACGTCAAAAGTCGAAGAAGTCATATATGCTATCTTTAATCAAGTATTATAATTCTTAACTTATTGTGAGAAGCTCCACAAAGTACGAAGCAAACTCTCAATCGTGAGAATAATATCTTGTGCCAAGTCATACTAGATTATATTCTGAAGTTGACATCCAATTGAATTGGTTAAAATTGATTTATAAATTTAACCTTTTCAGGGTATATGTCACGTCCAGAATAGTAAAATGTTTATTTTTACTCTCTCATAGTTTCTGAATGCCAAGTTTTGTCATCGCAATTGCCAGTTCTTATTTAATTAGTGAAACAGTCCCGAAACAGCTCTGTGTTTGTACTTGTTTACAAACACTTCCGTCTATTCTTTTTAGTTCTTTTTCAGCTCAATTTATTCCGGCAGTCGACTTTGCCCGTTTGCTAAATCTGATCGACTTCAAACTTGGCAGACCTTTGGACAATTATCCAAGAAATTCACGGTGATATCTTAAAGGAATATTTAAGTATTCAAATTTTAATAACAAATCACGTGATGACGTCATCATGTTATAAATATTTTAGAATTATCTTTTTTGTATAGTTAGTGCTTGCTGTAAGTTTGACGATGATCAACGATTACTGAGGTACGAAAATAGTGGCTTGAAAACGTGTACAAAGTCAATAAGCTGAAATGAATTTTTAAAAATCAATAATAAATCACATGATGACGTAATCACAATGTGTTAAATTTGGACGTATCTTTGCATCAAGGTTTTTCTTGGCTGTAACTTTGAAGATGACCAAAGCTCACAAATTAACCCAAGTGCTTGCTTGAAAACGTGTACAAAGTCAATGGGCTGAAATATATATTGAAAAATCAAGAATGAATGACATGATGACGTCATTATGACGTCCTTTACTTACAATAATTTTTGTATCACGGTCTTTGTTGGCTGTCACTTTGATAACCAGCAAACATCGGAAAGGTTTTAAAATTGTACCTTGAAAACATGTACAAAGTCTAGGGCAAAAAACCTCATTTGCGGAAACACAGCTCCTTTATGAGTTCATGTCACGTGATTTGCACCTAAACTGAACACTTTTAATGAATATTACTTCATATTTCAAATCAAATAACAGAGCGTAAAGTACCCAATTTCTCTTTCGTTATTATAGTAATCTTGCACCAAAGTTGAAGACTATTTGTTCACTTGTGATAAGTAGAAAAATGTGTACAAAACGTATGGGAAAATATGAAATATTCAAAAAGGAATATAAAAAAGGCAATGACGTCATCGTGACATCATACATTAGCTATAATTCTAGCATCACGGTCTTTGTTAGCTATTTTTTTGCCATCGATCAAAAATTGCAAGGTTACCAAAATTGTCCCTCAAAAACGTGTACAAAGTTAATGGGCAAAAAACCCGTTTGCAGAGACACTGCTCCTTTAAGTTCGTGTCACGTGATTTGCGCTTAAACTGAATATTTTTTATGAAATATTACTTCATATTCCGACTCTTAGGCATATTTCAAATAAAATAACAGAGCGTGAAGTACCCGATTTCTCCTTCGTTCTTATACTAATCTTGCACCGAAGTGAAAGACTACTTGTTCACTTGTATTAAGTAGAAAAACGTGTACAAACCTATGGGGAAAAATTGAACGTACAAAAATGAATATAAAATAAGGTGATGAAGTCATCATGGCGTCATCCCTTTGCAATAAATCTTGCATCAGGGTCTTCGTTGGCTATCACTTTGGAACGATCAAACACTGCAAAGTTACCAAAATTGACCAAGAATTACTACCAGAACGAAAAAGAAATCAGACTAAATTTTCCCTTCCGTTCGATCGCAAATATACCCAAGTGTGCAAATATTAAATAATATTTCGTAAGGTTTTTCCAGTTTAGACAAAAATCACGTGACATGAAATTAAAGGAGCAGTTTTCCTGCGCACGTGTTTCTAGCTCCTTGACTTTGTACACGTTTTCGAGCCACAAAGTTGAGGACTGCCCACGCATTATGCTGGACAATGTGTGTACAAACCCTATGTTGTGTAACAACGCCATCCATGGTTCAATATAGGACAGTTTGTTGAAAATTGAAAGCCCAAGCAGGTGTAACCGTAATGCTGCATTAGCGCCCTCATAGCCTGATATAGGACAGTCCGAAAACTGTGCGAAATATGTGTACAAAGTCTATGGGGGAAAAAATAATTATTACAAAATCAATAACAGATAAACTACTTAGGTTATCAGTGTGAATTTCTCCTAGTCGATCATATTTAGTAAACTGCCAAAGTCGACTGGTGGAGGGAATTGAGTTGAAAGATAAAAAATCTGAAATACAATACCTGTTTGGGCAACTTGCTAAAAAGAAAAAAAATCAGAAAAATAATACCTGTATACCTCAAAAAAAAAATAATAATCAGAAAAACAATACCCGTTTTGGCAAAGTTGCCGAAGCAGCTAAAACAAAATAATCAGAAAAACAATACCTGTTTCGGCAAAGGTGCTGAAACAGCTAAAAAATCATCAAAAAAGCAAGACCTGTTCCGGCTGTTGCCGAAACAGCTAAAAAAAAAAAAAAAAAAAAACATAACAAAAAGAATGCCTTTTTCGCAACTTGCCAATAAGCCAAAAAGGAAATGAAAAAACTAATCAGAAAAGAAAGAGCTGTTCTAGCTGTTGCCAAAACAGATTAAAAAAACAGAAAAGCAATACCTCTTTAGTGAGTTGCCGAAACAGCTAATTGTAACATCTTTTCTCGTTATTTATCCTGTCCAAGTGTTCCAGAAGTGCACCATCAGGGTCTGTTATAGGTAGACTTGTCTCTTTTTACCCAACGGTTTTAGAAAGTGGTTTGATTTACCACTCATTTACCCATGCAGTGTTATGCTCTTTAAGTTGCCCAGCAGTCCAGCGATTCACCTATTATTCCGCATGGGGCAAAGGTATGCTTAAAAATTTCGGGAAAGGACTGATTAAAAATGTAGCATATCAAACCTTTATTCAACCGCTTCTGGTCATTGTCTTGAATGTCTACCTGATCCGACACCCCCCCCCCCCACACACACACACAAAACCGTCGAAAGGCTAACCCGTTTTCCTTCGGAGCGCCGGGCGGCATTATTTCCGCCCTGCATTGTATGTACATGTATTTTGAATTTTTTTTTTTTGGGGGGGGGCATTTACCGTCGGACAGTGAGTGTGACCCAACTTGCAAAAACGCACAGTTGCATTCGATGTCCCTCTCTACGAGTACCTAAGGAGACGGCCAGGGGACAGGCACAATGAAGATTTTTTTCATTCCTTTCCCTCGAATTATCGTTTCGTTCCCTCAAAATCATCTCGTTCCCACGAAATAATATAATAATAAGTACCACTCTATGTTGCCCATCGTTTGCTCATATGCATGCAGTCCGTGTCAAGAAAGCCGACCATAAACAAAATGCATCAAATTCCAGTACCGGTTTCGCTTCAGGAGGCATTATATTGCAACCTGAAAAAGGTATAATTAGCTAGAATCCCCAGAATTTCAGACGTAACTTTGGTGATTTTTTGGTAGATAACGTCTCGTGTAGCATCTTTTCTACGACTGACTGTAGTTTGACGTCATGGTGTGTGTGGCAGTCAAGATGTAAACTACGGCTGCATCCGAATCTCTTGTCTTGAGCTAGGTATAGGTCTTCGCTCGATTGGAAATGCGTGGAGACGCGTAGACAAGAGACCCAGCCATAGCTCTGGAAGCCCAAGCCTCAGACATGTCAGACGGTCGCGTTTGTCCAGGCTTTTGGAGGTAGGAAATATATGGTTTTTTATATTGATGCAAATTGACTTGCATACAGTTTTTGGAGATGCTATTTTTTCTCTTTGCAGTAGTGGTCATTCTTTTGATTTTCATTAGGAAAAAAAAATAATTGCATTATCCTCAGATCTTCGTCGTGCTTGTGCACACTTACGGGGCCTATTTCAAGCGCGCCAATCACCAGCGCTGTTTTATCCCCTGTTTGGTACCCTGCTCAATATGTGCGCAAGTTGATCGACGACCAGTTTTCCACGGTGGCGCGAGCATTAGCATTACAATGCCTACGCACAAGAACGCATGTGTGGCCAAGTTGGCGGGTTCGTTCAAGAGTGACTGCACAGGAGGTGAGTTTAAAGATGAGAAATACCACTGGCTTACCATCCAACAATTGAAAATAAATGGAGAAATGACGGCAAAGACGATAATGATATTTCCGTATGACAAACTCCACAAGTTTGGGCTTGGCCTTGTTGATTTTGCACTGCTTTTGCTGTGGTAACTAGTGCACCCTGTATTTAAACATGGCGGCCCCACAGTGACTGTCGGGCATGCAGGCTGGGATTTTAACGGGGTTTCTTTGGTTTCTTAGCTTGTAGCAGTAATGGAGAGACGAGAAACACTCCTTTGGGACCGTTTTCTTGATTGTTGCATATCTGAGATGTATTTTGACACTTTATTGTACTCAGCAGGTCTGGAAACAGCTCACGCTATACAAACACTGTAGGCCTAGCCTACTTGTACTTCTGATAACAGCCCAACAGTAAATGTTAATAAAATAAAAAAATAGGCCTAGGGAGTAATAGGGCCCTATGTACAGTTGTGTTGTAAATCTGAAACATGACTTTTGTCCAACAAATTTTTCAACCAATGAAAATCTCCAGCCTGTATGTGGGGCCAAAGTTAATTTGATAGTCAATGAGTAGTCTTAACAAAATGGAGGATAGTATGATTTGATGCGGTAAATAAAGAGAAAACATTACTTTACACCCCACGAGAATTTGTCAGGAAGCCAAAGTCTTTGAAACTAACTAGACCTATCCACTGAGGTTCAGAATTATATAAATACATTATACAATCTGTAATTTCTACATATTTCACTGAACCTGGTAAAAATTGGGTAGAAAGTAGGCCTCATACTTTAAGTCTGTGTTGCATGGAGCCATGCATGGAGATCTCTACTGATTGCATGATGAAAATCTTAAAATTGGAGGTTGTGCTAATCATTTCTGAATACAACTTGATTATTTTCAAAGATTCTTCTATGCAAAAATGATTTTGGTTATTACCGTAAAATCTTTCTGTACTGAAAATACAATGGGTAGAGGTCTAGTTTCCAAGATAACTGTCCTCTTTGTTTTGTTCATCTGTCTATGTGCTGTCGGTATGTTTGTCAGTCTATCTGTTATTCACCTGTCTGTTATTCCGTTGTCTCTCCCCCTCTCTCTCAGTCATTCTCATTCAGATACGAAGGTTATTGTGGCAGCACTTACCATGTACATGTATGTTTCCTTCCTCAACTTAGTTTTATTTATTGTTCAGGGTTGTAGACTGGAATGCCAGTTAGCTTTTGTGATGGAAATGAGACATTTGCTGGATTGTTTTGTGAGTGAATGATCTTATGTAGTCAACTATGCAGTAGTCTTTTTCAAGCAGTGAAAATTTGTTTATTCTCGTCTTTGTGCAAATCAAATCATTATATTCTTGCAATAGGGGTTTTTACAAGAATGTGAAACACATAAATATGAAGCCAGCGTTGAACTAAACGTCATCCTGATGGTCATTCGCTTGCAAAAGTTATTAAAGCCAGATTCACGAACTTAAAAATCAGGTGCACTGTGATTTTATTCTGTCACAGCAACACATTGCTTAACTGAAAGTTCAATTGATGTTTGAATTGTGTAGAATTTAGTTTATTTATGTCATGGAATGATACTCAATTCTAATGACGCTGTTGTATGAAGAGGCTCAATATCTATTTTAAAAAACATTTGCATTTTTGGTTTTATCATGTGTGTCATTACAAACATCCATTGCAAATATATATGTAGGGTACGTGTATATCTTCAGTAAAACCCCTACATGAAATGTTTTCAACGGTTTATGTTGCACTCTATAGTGGCAACACACAGTGCGGCGTCTCCATGTAGGAATACGGCATGCACAAGTATTGAACATTGGCTACGGCTCTCCACCGCTGCCTCTTTTGATCAAAATTTGAAGCCGTATCGCAGGAGGTGGGACTGGATTATGGCTACCCTTGTAATGCACCACCCCATAAAATGCCATGTATAACTAGATTGATACACCGGCAGTGCTGGGTGCACATACGTGAATTACAAATTCTCAATCAGCTCTCTCCATCTTTCCGATCCTTCAAAGCCCTCTGAGAATCGGCAAACAGGCTCCTCCACTCATATTTTGTTGCCATTTTTTTCATTTTGCATGTTTTAATGACAGTTATGTGCATTCATTTCAGCTAGAGCACAAGCCGCTGATGAGTCGTTGCTTACAGGACGACCAGCTTCTTGGCATTTCTCGATGATGGCCACTGTTGTTAAGGTGATTGTACTGTGATCTCTTACTGTAGAATTATTTCTATCTAAGGATCATGCTTGGTGAATACTTTATTTTGCCCAAATACCAGGTGACATATATATGGGGAGCTATTAAAGTTAAAATGGTCCCCAAAATCCTCTGATTTTATTATGATTTCACATGCACCCTTGGAGGTTACGGTTATTACTGTTTATAATTTGGGAATGTTTTCTGCACAGACTGTGATCTCCTGTATTAGCCTTTAGTTGGACCGAGAGAGAACACTATTTCCTTGGCATCAGAGGCTCCTTTGTTACTAACTGTGCATCACTGGTTCATGAACGACTAGGACATGGTAGTAGCCCCATCGCTACCAACAAAATGAATACTCCCAACCAACACGGCTCTTTTCAACCAATTAAGTTGTGCTTCTACTCAAGGCAGATTGAAGAGATTGCTTGGCTGAAAAAAACAGGTGGGATTGTTTAAATATAACCCCAGATCAACACTCCTTGTTTTGCAGTCTTGGTTGAAAGCAAATCTTAAGAACTGAAAAAAGGTTGAGGGATGTAATATGTTAAATCATTACTTACAGCCTTGAGGAAAAGGACTTTTGGGGAAGTGTACATGTATGTATGGTGTTTTGAAAAATAAAATATACTAACTAGTCAAGCAACAATTGAAAAGAAATGGAAAAATGACAACAAAGAAGATAATAAGATTTTTATGAGAAACTACAGTGATGTGGGCTTGTATATTATTTGGCCCCGATCTTTGTTGATTTGACACTGTTTTCAATGATGTTTCAACTACTGTTGTAAAGTGCACCTATATATTTTGAAATTGTGGCCTCCATATGTGTGCAGTAATACAGATTGGAATTCAAACATGGTCTAGTTTCCCTAGTTTCAGTAGTTTGACAGAGAGACAAGAGCAAGCTAGTCCCTGGAGGCCGTTCTCTGGAGTGTAACAAATCAGAGATATCTTATCACTGGTGACACTACTCAACAGGTATGGAAACAGTCTACATCATATTCTGATATTAGTCCATGGTTATAGTAATAGTGAAATGCCTGGTTGTTATGTAGATCTTGACCTTGGGTTTTGTCTTTAAGTTTTCAACTAATGAGAATCGCCGGCCTTAAAGGTTTTGTTGAATTAAACTACAAAAAATGAATGGAATTATTTGGTATGGTTGGACAATTTGTGCCAAAGTGAACAGAAACAAGACAGAAGCTGCATCTACAGGCTGCTTGTAGTGAAGGGGAGTGCACTGAAATGAAATGTCCTCTTTCCTGGATCCATATCACGTACAAGGATGAGTGTACACTTTCCACAAGGGTTGTTTAAAAAAATCTGGACTTGTTTTATTTTATCAGCCAACTTTTTACTCACTGAAGCCATCTTTCTGTGTCAAATACATGAAAGGTGCAATGCATCAGGTTGTTACAATATGGCATGCTAGCTCACAGTTGGTACAATTCGCTCTTTGCACGATGCTGCCGCCCCATGCATGCAGAATCTGTACCTTGATCTTTACAAAATCGGTTCAGTGATTTCCATGTATGTTGCTTGGTCATTCTGTGCATGCTGTGTCGAATCTTATACCATACGATTGGACAATATTTCAGAAGCTGATAGTGACACAGTTGTACAATCTGCCAGATTAAGGCTCTCCATATGGTGGCAGCATGCAGAATAAATAACTTATGCGGCCAGAGTTTCTTTCATGATATCCTTAACACTGGCTGGCTTCTATCATACACACCAAGGATTCAACATTGGCTGGGAAGTATGATGTAAGCCATCTTGACAATAATTCTTTGGTGTTCCACATGCCTGGAGGAAGGTCATTTAGGGAAGCACTTATAACTTACTTTTCTCCATCTTTCTCATTCTCCACTGCCCTCTGAGAATCTGTTAATCCAAGCTAATGCACTCATGTTGTATTGTCATTTCTTCCTTTTGCATGTTTTTAATGACTGTTGTGTGTGTCCATCTCAGCCAGAGCACAAGCCGCTGTTCATGGTACATCCAAATTCTTGATGATGAGGCTCCTGTGCTCGTTGTTGAGGTGATCGGACCGTGATCTTTTGCTGCTGCCTGCTGTGTAAAAGGTATGTGGGTCCAATGTTGTTGGTTATTCCAAAGGTATAATTCACTGATTCAGTCCCCTGTGGACTCACATATATTTCATATATGGACCCAAAACATAATGATGTCAAGCTATTATTTTTTACTTGGACAGTTATTGCTTCCCACCTCAATGCTTTAGGAAACTAAGCATGACATCATTTTGTTACAGGTCTCTTCACTTTTCCAAAAGTTGACAGGGACAGAGGTCTTTCTCTATGGATTAATTTAATTTTTGCGTAAAGCTGGGTGACATACCTGTGTATGGGGAGCCACAATTTAATACCATTGATAAATTTTGGATGGCAGGTAAAATGTGAAATATCAGAGAGTGTTTGGCCCAACCCCCTTCGGTGTATGTAAAATCCTATTGAATCAGACGATTTTGGACTGTCTAAATTTTCTTATTTCTGGGGCTGTTGAAAGAGCCCAAGAAAGTAGAAGGGGTGTCAGTTTAAAATGGCTGCTTCGAAGCTTTAGAATTATGACTTTTCAGGAGTTGTGTTTGCTGATCAACCAACAATTGAAGAGAGTTGAAACAAAGGTCAATACGAAAATGAGAGTTAAAGACTATAAAGACATGGCAGTGATGTCTACTTGTATGCTATTTGTCCCTGATCTTTGTTGCCTTGACTCTGTGGTTTTATTAGCTGTAGCATTGTTGAAGAGACAAGACCAAGTCCCTTGGAGACAGTTTTCTGGAGTTCAACACATGACTGGCAACTGGCATTACTGACAACACAACTCACTCGGTAAGCACTTTATATCATGTTCTGATTTGAGCCTAACAATGAAAGGCATGTTCCAGATTTTGAAACAATATTTGTACATAATTTTGTATACATGTACAATTGTTCTGTAAAATCTGGAGCATGGCTTATTAGGCTCCACTCTTGAGGATGACGAGAGCATGCTGGATGAAACATCAAGCACACACTCTACAGTTCTTATCAGAACCATACCTCTTCCAAGGGAGATCTATCCACATGATGTTACCACAAGCCCTGTTTTTAGTCCTCACCATGTAAAGCGTCAAGTCTTATTTAATGAAGGTGAATACTTAGGGCAGTTATGCTTCCTGGTTTCCCATTTGTAAGTTGGTCTTGTAATTGGATGGTTTTGCAGCAAATTTGGCTCTATATAAGGCCTAATCCAAACTAAGCTTTTGCCTGTGACTGTAGGGTTGGTGAAAATCAACTGATCTTCTTGTCATTTTGTTGAACATATCCACTGAAGAATGTTTCATTCTGATATTCCCACATTTAAGCGAACTATACACAAATGAAGGAGAAAGCTTGGGTCAGTCATTATGTTTGCTAGTAATCCTCTCCCTCTTGTACTTGTTAGTCAATCTGTTTTAGTGGTTAGTTTGGCCTGTGTATATGACGATAGTCTTCAAATGGTCGAAATGTTTACCTTGGTTAATCGAGATGGGTACCATCTCTTCAATTATTCTTATTTATTTGACCACCACAAGAACAAACAAAGCAAAATTAAACAAAAATTATGTAAAAAACAACAAAAGCACAAATACAAGTAAATAGAAGCAGTAGCAGGGACCAGGGATAAAAATCCGAATACATAACGAGACAAATATCAGTTTTGCAGGTCAGCAGGGACTGCAAAAGTAAAAGAAACTACTATTACCCCCATTTATGCTCATATCATTAACAAGACATATTAACCAGAACAAAGGAAACAGTGGTCCCCACACGTAATCAAAATGACAGCCCAAAAAAGAGAAAAAAAATCTTAGGAGAACGTTTTATTTCCATATTTCCAAACATAAGAAAATTATCCTGCAAAGTGAAGGCCATGCTATAAAAAGAATTTTTTTTACTCGTTCTTTTTAATCATGTGAATTTACTCATTTAAAAAATATTCAGTTTTAATCAAGTCCTCTGTGCCCTCCTTTTGAGGTGATTTTATTGGCTTGTTGGTAATTTTGGTTTTTTGTCATTTATTTTTCATGTGATGTATTTAATCGTAAATCATGTCATCCTAATTAAACATTTGTCTGTGATTTGTTTACGCCTGTACTCAGTATAGTACCACAATTACGGCCAAGATTTGGACTCTAGCACTGTGCCTATCTGTTCTACGCGTTAGTCTTCTGCTGCTGGTCGAACAGTGATACGCTCCATGCTGTGACATGCTCAGCCTCAATAAAAGTAACAAGAGCATGATTTTGATTTCCTCAACATAACTGAATTTGCAACTGTTGCAGTGACCGTTTGTCTTGTGGTGGCAACAAAAGTTTTTGTTGAAAGGTTGCTACTTTGCATGGTTTTTCTGTACCATCTGGTGTACCTCAAGGAAGTGTCTTTAGCCCAATCCAGTTCTTATGTATACCAACGACTTTCCTTATCACATCTTGTCAGCTAGCACTTTATTTGGTAACAGTGCTCTTGTGTATAGGCCAATATAATGTCAGTCTGATGACCTTCAAGACATCCATGGCTTCCAAAGATGTTGTCATGCTAATAAAATGCATCTCAATACATTACTAAGGAAACCAAAGTTTTGCTTATGCTAGGATGGTCAAAGAAAATAGTGGACCTGAATTGTACCTTAGTTAACATGCAGTTTGAAGCTGATAATGAGTACAAAATTTCTCGGGAAAATCTTGTTATGTCACTACCAAATCAAACAGTCTTAGTATGTCTTGCTTTCATCTTGCAAGTTTCTAGTGTTGACTATTCTGGAATACAAGTAGCCTATCTGGTACCTTCACAACAGGAACCTTATTCTTTGACAAATTAGAACAAAATTCAACGTTGAGCAACCAGAATAATTCTCTAGTGAAGAAGATTTAAAATGGATTACACGGATTGGTTGCATATGTACATTGAATTTGTCTTTACGTGAATCTAAAAGCATCCATCTTTTGCTTACATTTGTTGTTAGAGGTCTTCATTGAGCTTTTGACCGTGAAATAGTCTTAGTGAACAGGTGGTATATTGAAACAATAAGGCTGGACAAACCTTAGGGCACTAATTCAAGAACTTCATCATTTTGCCAATTACATGCTCTTGAGATGACCTACATGTACCTGAACGTTTGAGAACTGAAGTGGTTTAAATAACCCTTCAACACGGGATCAACTTACCAAGTACCCACTTGAATTTGAAACTATATGAAACTTGACAGAGTACTGATTGAATTTGCAGTGGAGTACCCTTGTAATAAGGTCGTTGGGACTGGCAAGTTGTGGGAGGGTCACTGTGTTGTTTGGTGCAAGGAAGCACAAAATGGGGGGATTTGAATACCTAGGATTTGCCATGTGGGCCAGATGTGTCAATGGTTTTGCTTTTGTCGGTATTCAAGTGTATTTTGTTATTTCGTGGTGTTTTTCTGTTGTTTCGGTTTTTACACAATAAATTTCTTTTATTGTTTTGGGGGTACTTATTGTTTAATTGATTGATTTGTTTCTGTAATTAATTTTTTTTGGTTATTTTAATGTATTTGTATGTCATATTTATATTATTTTGCCAACTGTATATATTTTTTCTGTTCGATTTATTTATTTGCCATTTCTTGAATCTTGTGCTGTTACTTTATTGTGTATGTGTGTGCACGTTTATGTAAAACCTGGAGCTTCAGAAATGAAGTCTTACGGGTGACAGTTATTGGATTAACTGTGCCTCTCCGGGCATTTGTAAGTTTGTGTTTGTGATTTCAGTGTATTTTATGTTATGTGTTTTTGTTTAATGTTGCTGTGTTCTTTATCTTGGAAAATGCCTAATAAATGAAATTGTTTCCCTTATTGTACACACGTTACTTGGTCTCTTTTCGACGAAGAGTTTTTATCTCCGAGGCTAAGTAGGTTGACAAATGGTCCGAATCGGCGAGCTTGGGGTGACTCGACAAGGATGCAAATTTCACTATCCCCTGGAGAAAATTTTATTTCGATATTTGGAAACATTAAACAATTTTTTTTGGTTTTGCATGTTACACACGTCAAATACACGCCACGTTGTCTCCATATCCGATATTAAATTGTCAAGAGATGGGCTGATCCTGGAGTCTTTGGAAAGGTTATATGTTTATCATCCAAAAAGAAAATTTCATGCCATTTTGCAACAGAACAGACATGGGGTCAGAATTTTCCTTAGACATGCTCCCTATTTCGTTCGTTTTCGCTTTGTACACACGGTAGTCGGTCTGCGTCTGCCGCTACATGTCTCCATAGCCGAGTTTACAGTAAATATTCTGAAACGGTCAAAATGGGCTGACCTTGATATCTTCAAAGACGGTAAATATTTCTCTGTCCATTGAGATAATTTTCCTGTCCATATTTAAGCTGAAGCTTTGGAAATACCTGCGAAAGAAGGCTAGAGTTGTCCCACTGCTCTTTGTTCTCACTTTACCGAGACACTTCAGCGCACAGTGTGATTGCAATATTTTAGCCAAAAACGTTTCCGATTGCTTGAAATGTGGTAGACATGATGACAATCAAAGGGCACATGTTCCTCTATTCATTGACGTTAGTTTCATATTCATAATATGCTGAACAAGGCAAGAGTTCTTGGCTGAGCTAGTGCTTCCTGTGTTTTTGCGATTTGTCCTTTGTTCACACATTACTGGTCTTCCCAGCAGCAAATCCAGCTTTGGCGTGGGGGGGGGTCCAAACTGAATACAGTTTCGGGCCTATTCAGCATGATTTTGGGGAAGAAGAACTTTCAGAAGCGTGGCGGTCGTGACATCCTTGTTTTTATGTCTTGGTTTTGTTTTCTTAGGGTATTGGTGCTGATATACCCATTACTCCCTTTCTCACACACCTACAAAGTATTTTTAATGAACAAAATTCTGGCAGGGGCATGCCCCCCACCCTTGCGTCCACTGGCCGGACCATTGCCTCTTCCTGAGCAGAGAATGGCTCCATTATATTCGAGCATAAAAGTGCAGAAATTTGTCCAAATGTGGCATTCATGGCGGCATCTGAAATAGTACATATTCCTCTGTCCATTAGTCGAAGTTTCAGATCCAAATTTGTTATTATTAGGGAAATACCCATCGAAGAAGGCAAGAGTTCCTGTCTCACTGCTTGTTATTTTTGTGCAATTCTCCCTTTGTGCACACTCTACTGATCCTCTTCCTGCGCACATGGCTCAATATTTGCGCATTAGGGTCCTGATGCTTGCTACTTTTGTTCAATTTCCCTTTGCCACATTTTACCGGTCCTCGATCTTCCCCAGTAAAGATGGCTCTCTATACCCGGGCATTACAGGTCTAAAAGTGCTTCAAATTTAACAGTCTCAGCGACATATGAAAGGGCACACCTTCCTTCATCAGATGACATAAGGTTTTATATTTCTAGTTATTGGGCAAATACACGAAAAAAGAAGACAAGGGATCTGCAACTGCTTGCCAGATTCGTGACTTTTCCCCTTTCTCCACACTTTAGCAGTCCTCTTCCCGCACAAAGATGGTTCTATGTATTCGAACTTAACAGGTGTGAAGATTGTCCAAATCTAGCAATCCTACCACTATCCGAAAGGGCGCATGTTCTAATAATTGATACGTTTCATATGCATCCTTGGTGTGTTTAGGGAAATATGGGAGAAAGAGGACGAATTTTTCTCAGACTGTTTGCTGTTTTTTTTTGTGTGAATTTCTGCATTCGTCCTCGCATTACCATTCCTCATCCCGCGCAAATACAGCTCCATACGTTCGACCAAAGAACGTCTAAAAATTTGCTAAATCTGGCAATCCCAGTACCGTGTAAAAGAGCACGTTTCATGTCCATGTTAGGAAAATGTTGGCGAAAAAGGCAAACCTTGTCCTACTGCTTGTAACTTTTGTTCAATTCTCTTTTCTAGTACTGCCTGACAGAGAATAAGTTCGACTCTCTATTGAAGAAATTTTCATTATCCTGCTGTTCTAGATAGGGAAACATTAGCAAAGGTAGGCAAGAGTTTTTGTCCCACTACTTTTTACTTTACCGTTCGTGTTTCCGTGCATAAATGGCTCCATATGTTTCAGTATAAGGTTTGAAAATTGTCCAAATATAGCGTTCTTGACAGCTACTGAAAGGGCACTTGTTCTCCATTCGTTGACGTATTTAAAGTTTCATGAAAATGAAATGAAGTTAGGAAAAAGTTTACATTCAACTGCTTGTTTTTTTGTTGTTCACCTCTTTTGGTTCAATTTGTTCCATTGTACTATTATTTAGGACTTTTAATTTTAGGTCATTTAATTATTTAGGTATTTGTTCATTTTGCTGCTCTACCCTTATATTCTCAACTTCGTACATATTCCACTCATCTTATTTGCTGCATTGAAATCCTTCTCAATTGTACATATTTAAAGCTCCTAACATCTAACTATTTCAAGATCTAAAATCATAAGTAGTCCAAGTTTCAAATCTTGCAGTTATTTCTGAATTTGGTGATTTAGGTATTTCGATATTTTGTCATTTTGCTATATGACCCTTTAATTCTGAAATTTGTTCACCTATCTCATTTGCTGCACACCCAATGTTTATTCCAGTCTGAATTCCAACATAACTAAAGGTGCATGGATCAAACCTTTTGAAGAAATCAATTCCTCAATAGTCCAAGACTCAAGTTTAGATAGAGATAGTTTGAAATTTGGCTGTTTAGTTACACTGGTATTGAGTATTTTCTTAGCCCTTCTTTTAACTTTGGAAATTCGTACATATTTTAACCTAACGCATTCGCTGCATTCCGATGTATTCCCGTCTGAATATTCATAAGT
Organism: Acanthaster planci; assembly: GCF_054643075.1. Lineage (NCBI taxonomy): Eukaryota > Metazoa > Echinodermata > Asteroidea > Valvatida > Acanthasteridae > Acanthaster > Acanthaster planci. The sequence goes on from NC_141779.1 coordinate 1,450,558, forward strand.
AAAGCGCCAAAAATCTAACCTTATCAAGGAATCACAACCTGATTAGTCCAAGACTCAAATAGTGCAGGTATTCACACATTTAGCTATTTATTTAGACAGATACTGAGTCTTTTGTTTCCTCCGCCTTAACTTTAGAAATTCGTATATATTTAAGCCTGTTTTATGCCTTTCTTTCCGATGTTTTTCCGTCTGAGTTCCAACCTAACTAAAGCTCCAAAATCTAGTTTTTTGAAGAAACCCATTCCTCAATATTCCAAGACTCAAACTGTGCTGATATTTAGAAATCTGGCTATTAAGTTAGACTTTTATTGAGTCGCCTTATCCTTAACTTTTAAAATTCGTACATTATTGACCCTACCGCATTTTCTTTATTTTAATGTTTTCTCGTCTGAATTGCAACATATAACGTAAGCTCGAAAACTCTAACAAATTCAAGAAATCAATTCCTGAATAGTCCAAGACTGAAATCGTGCAGGTATTTAGAAATTTAGCTATTTACTATAGAGTCTTTTTGAAGCCCTACCCTCAACTTTTTGCACATATCATTTTGACCCTACCACATTTGGTGCTTTACGAGGCATTCCCCAATGAATTCCAACATAACTAAAGCTCCAAAACTCTAAATTTTTCAAGACAGAAATTCTGCAAATTTCCAAGACTAGAATCGTGCAGGATTTAGAAATTTGGCGATTTAGTTAGACAGATATTGAGTCTTTTTGTAGTCCTACCCTTCACTTTAAAAAGAAAATCGTACATATTTCATATGTACGATTTCATATCTCAATTGCTGCATAGCGACATGTCCTAAGAATTCCAACATAACTGCAGCTCCCAAAATATCTAAATATCTAAAACTGAAATCGCACAAGTATTTTGAAATATGGTGATTTAGTTAGACAGATATTGAGTCTTTTATAGCCCTATCCTTAACTTTAAAAAAATCGTACATATTTCTCCCTTTCTCATTTGCTGCAATACGATGTATTCCATTATGAATTCCAACATAACTGAAGCTCCACAAATCTAAAGTTTTCAAGAAATCAGTTCCTCAGTAGTCCAAGACACAAATTGTGGGGGTATTAGGAAATTTTGCGATTTAGTTATACAGATATGGAGTCCTTTTATAGCCCTAGCTTGAAAAACAAAGTTGTACATATTTCCCCCTGGCCCATTTGCTGCATTTTGATATATTCCCCTAAGAATTTCAACATAACTGAAGCTCAACAAATCTAAATTTTTCCAAGAAATCAATTCGTCAATAGTCCAAGACTCAAATTGTGCAGGTACTTAGAAATTTTGCGATTGAGTTAGAAACCTACGGTGTCTTTTTGATGCCCTACCCTTAACTTAAATATTATGGGGTCCGAAATTTATAAGGATGAGAAAGAAGATACCTGCAAGACTCTATAGATAACCATCAATATGGGGACAAAAGTCAGCATGAGAATGTATATACATACATCTCTCTCATAGATCATCGTCAGTATTTGTACTCCATAGATTACCGTTATTATATGATCTCTAGTGTATTAGCTAGATTTGATTACTATCAGTATGAAGATACCTTCATAATTCCATAGATTGCCGTCAATATGAGGACATCAGTGTATCAGCATGAGAATGTACATACATAAATTAGTCCATAAATTATATGTGCATCAGTCAATAGACTACCGTCAATATGGGTACAACAGAGTACCAGCATGAGAATGTAGATACATACATAACTCCATAGATCACCGTCAATATACGGACTCCATAGTTTGCCGTCATTATGGTGCTTAGTCATGCATGACAGGAGGGATACCCACCAAGGTATCGTTTAATAGAAAGAATACTGCTTCTACTTTTCGGAGATCCTTTTACATTATAGTAATATCTCATGGTGTGGGCATATTAACCCCTTTCTTCAGGGTTAAGTTTTTTTCTGGGACACCCTGTACATGACCGTCATTATGGGGACAACATTGTATCACCATGAGAATGTAGAATACATACATCACTCCATATATTACCGTCAATATGGGGACTCCACAGATTGCCGTCATTATACGGACTCCAGTGTACTATAGTCATGTAAAAGTAGATCCATATACATCACTCCATATATTACCGTCAATATGGAAATTCCACAGATTACCGTCATTATACGGACTCCAGTGTATAGTCAAGTAAATGTAGATACATATACATCACTCCATATATTATCGTCAATATGGAGATTCCACAGATTACCGTCATTATAGGGACTCCAGTGTAAATGTAAATGTAGATACATACATCACTCCATATGTTACCGTCCAAATGGGGACTCCACAGATTACCGTCATTATAGGGACTCCAGTCTATAAGCAAGGGAGTATAGATACATACATTGCTCCGTAGATTACCGTCATTATATGGGGTCCAGATTTATAAGATGAGAATGAAGATACCTGCATCACTCCATAGACTACCATCATTATCGAGACTCCAAGGATTACAGTCATTATAGGCACTCCAGTTCCTAAGCAAAGGAATATAGATACACACATTGCTGGAAGGATTACTGTCATTATTGTGTCCCTAATTTATAAGGATGAGAAGGAAGATAAGTGCATCACTCTATAGATAACCGTTATCATGGGGTCCCAAATTTATTAGCATTTTCATGAAAATAACTGCATCACTCCATAGATAACCATTATTATATGGACTCCACGTTATAAGCGAGGAAGTATAGATACATACATTACTCCGAAAATTAACGTCATATGGGTCACAAATTTATCAGGATGTTCATAAAGATACCTGCATCACTACATAGAATACCGTCATTATGGGGTCCCAAATTTTAAAGATGAGAATGAAGATAAATGCATCACTCCATAGTTTACTGCCAACATGGTGACTCCATAGATTACCCTCACTACAGGGATTCCAGTGTGTTAGAATGTTATTGTAAATAAATGCATCACTCCGTATATTACTGTCATTATAGGGACTCCTGTTCATTTGCAAGGGAATATAGATACCCTGTACATGGGTTGTTCTATACATTACCCTTATATTTTTGCGTAATTCTGACTTTGCGGTATACCGGGTCCTGTAATCGCACAGACATTGCTTCATGTATTCGAGCATAAAAGGCCTTAAAATAATCAAAATCTGGCAATCTTTGTGTCACCTCAAAGGGCACATCTTCCTCTATAGATTCATATAAGTTTTATGTCAAGATTTACAGTAGTTAGGGATATATCTGCAAAAGGAAGTGCGAGTTATTTCTGACTGCTTTATATTTTTGCGAAATTCTGACTTTACGCTGCACCGGGTGCTGTTCTCGCCCAGAGAATGCTTCATATTTCCCAGCATTAAATGTCTTCAAATTACCTACATCTTGCATTCTTGGTGTCATCTGAAAGGCCCATGTTTCCCTATCCATTCATTTAAGTTTCATATCCATATTTGCAGTAGTTAGGGAAATATCTTCCAGAGTTCGTGTCTAATTGCCTTATATTTTTGCGGAATTGTGGCTTCGTCTGCGCCATACCGGTCCTGATCCTGCGCAGAGAATGCTTCATATAATCAAGCATAAAACGTCTGAGAATTATCTAAATCTGGCAATCTTGGTGTCATCTGGAAGGCTATATGTTCCTCTATCCATTCATATAAATTTCATATCCATATTTGAAGTAGTTAGGGAAATAGCTGCCAAAGGAAATGCAAGTTCGTGTCCAATTGCCTGATATTTTTGCGGAATCCTTGCTTCGTCTGCGCTATACCGGTCCTTATCCCGCGCAGAGAATGCTTCCTATAATCGAGCATAAAAGGTCTGAGAATTATCTAAATCTGGCAATCTTGGTGTCATCTGAAAGGCCACATAATTCCCTGCCCATTCATATAAGTTTCATATCCATATTTGCAGTAGTTAGGGAAATATCTGCCAAAGGAAGTGCAAGTTCTTGTCTGACTGATTGATATCTTTGCGGAATTCTGGCTTCGTCTACTCTATACTTGTCCTTATCCTGCGCAGAGAATGCTTCCTATAATCGAGTATAAAGGTCTGAGAATTATCTAAATCTGGCACTCTTGGTGTCATCTGAAAGGCGATATGTTCCTCTTTCGATTCATATTAATTTCCTATCCATATTTGCGGTAGTTGGCAATTAGCTGCCAAAGGAAGTGCGAGTTCTTTTCCAACTGCCTCCTTTTTTGCGGAATTGTGGCTTCGTCTGCGCTATACTGGTCCATATCCCACGCAGAGAATGCTTCATATAATCGAGCATAAAAGGTCTGAGAATTATCTAAATCTGGCAATCTTGGTGTCATCTGAAAGGCTATATGTTCCCCTACCTATTTGTATAAGTTTCATATCTAAATTTGCAGTAGTTAGGGAAATATCTTGCAAAGGACATTTAAGTTCGTTTCCAATTGCCTGATTTTTCCGGAATTCTTGATTCGTCGGCGCCATACCGGTCCTTATCAGGCGCAGAGTATGCTTCATATAATCGAGCATAAAAGGTCTGAGAATTATCTAAATCTGGCAATCGTGGCATCATCTGAAAGGCCATTTGTTGCTCTATTCATTCATATACGTTTCGTATCCATGTTTGCAGTAGTTAGGGAAATATCTGCCAAACTAAGTTCCAGGTCTTTTCCAACTGCCTCCTTTTTTTGCGGAATTCTGGCTTCGTCTGCAATATACCGGTCCTTATCCCACGCAGAGAATGCTTCATATAATCGAGCATAACAGGTCTGGAAATTTTCTAAATCTGGCAATCTTGGTGTGATCTGAAAGGCCACATGTTTCCTTTTCCATTCATATAAGTTTCATATCCATATTTGCAGTTGTTAGGGAAATATCTTCCCAAAGAAATGCAAATTCGTGTCCACTTGCCTGATATTTTTGCGGAATTCTGGCTTCGTCTACGCTATACCGGTCCTTATCCTGCGCAGAGAATGCTTCATATAATCGAGCATAAAAAGTCTAAGAATTATCTAAATCTGGCAATCTTGGTGTCATCTGAAAGGCAATATGTTCCTCTATCAATTCATATTAATTTCATATCCATATTTGCAGTAGTTATAGAAATAGCTGCCAAAGGAAGTGCGATTTCTTTTCCAACTGCCTCTTTTTTTTGAGGAATTCTTTCTTCGTGTGCGATATACCGGTCCTAATCCCACGCAGAGAATGCTTCATATAATCGAGCATAAAACGTCTGAGAAGTATCTAAATCTGGCAGTCTTGGTGTCATCTGAAAGGCCACATGTTCCTCTCTCTATTTGTATAAGTTTCATATCAATATTTGCAGTAGTTAGGGAAATATCTGCCAAAGGATGTGCAAGTTCTTTTCCAACGGCCTCCTTTTTTTGTTCCGGAATTCTGGCTTCGTGTGCGATATACCGGTCCTAATCCTACGCATAGAATGCTTCATATAATCGAGCATAAAAGGTCTGAGAATTATCTAAATCTGGCAAACGTGAAGTCATCTAAAAGGCCACATCTTCCACTATCCATTCATATAAAATTGATTTCCATATTTGTAGTACTTAGGGAAATACATGCGAAAGGAAGTGCAAGTTCTTGTATGACTGCTTGATATTTTTTTGTAATTCTTACTTTGCGCTATTTCGGGTCCTTTACTCGCACAGTGCATGCTTCATATAATTGAGTATAAAAGGTCTGAGAATTATCTAAATCTGGCAATCTTGCTGTGATCTGAAAGGTTACATGTTTCCCTATCCATTCATATGTGTTTCATATCCATATTTGCAGTAGTTAGGGAAGTATCTTCCAAAGGAAGTGCAAGTTCATATCCAATTGCCTGATATTTTAGTGGAATTCTGGCTTCGTCTGCACCATACCTGTCCTTATCCGGCGCAGAGAGTGCTTCATATAATCGAGCATAAAAGGTCTGAGAATTATCTACTTCTGGCAATCTTGGTGTCATCTGAAAGGCCACATGTTTCCCTGTCCATTTGTATAAGTTTCATATCCATTTTTGCAGTAGTTAGGGATATATCTGCTAAAGGAAGTGCAAGTTCTTGTCTGATTGTTTGATATTTTTGCGGAATTCAGGCTTCGTCTGTGCTATACTGGTCCTTATTCCACGCAGATACTGCTTCATATAATTGAGCATAAAAAGTCTGAAAATTATCTAAATCTGGCAATGTTGGTGTGATCTGAAAGCGCACATGTTTCCCTGTCCATTCATATAAGTTTCATATCCCTATTTGCAGTAGTTAGGGAAATATCTGCCAAAGGAAGTGCATGTTCTTGCCTGACTGATTGATATCTTTGCGGAATTCTGGCTTCGTCTACTCTATACCGGTCCTCATCCCGCGCAGAGAATGCTTCCTATAATCGAGTATAAAAGGTCTGAGAATTATCTAAATCTGGCAATCTTGGTGTCATCTAAAAGGCGATATGTTTTCCTCTCCATTCATATAAGTTTCATATCCATATTTGCAGTAGTTAGGGAAATATTGTCAAAAGGAATTGCTAATTCGTGTTCAATTGCCTGATATTTTTGCGGAATTCTGGCTTCGTCTGCACCATACCGGTCTTTATCCTGCGCAGAGAATACTATATAATCGAGCCTAAAAGGTCAGAGAATTATCTAAATCTGGCAATCTTGGTTTCATATGAAAGGCAATATGTTCCTCTATCCATTCATATTAATTTCCTATCCATATTTGCAGTAGTTGGCAAATAGCTGCCAAAGGAAGTGCGAGTTCTTTTCCAACTGCCTCCTTTTTTGCGGAATTCTGGCTTCGTCTGCGCTATACCGGTCCTTATCCCACGCAGAGACTGCTTCATATAATCTATCATAAAAGGTCTGAGAATTATCTAAATCTGGCAATCTTGGTGGATCTGAAAGGCCACATGTTTCCCTATCCATTCATATAAGTTTCAAAATCCATATTTGCAGTAGTTAGGCATATAGCTGCCAAAGGAAATGCAAGTTCGTGTCCAATTGCCTGATATTTTTGCGGAATCCTTGTTTCGTCTGCGCTATACTGGTCCTTTTCCCGCAAAAGGATTGCTTCATATATTCGAGCATAAAAGGTCTGAGAATTATCTAAACCTGGCAATCTTGGTGTCATCTGAGAGGCCACATGTTTCCCTGTCCATTTGTATAAGTTTCATATCCATATTTGCAGTAGTTAGGGAAATACCTGCCAAAGGAAGCGCAAGTTCTTGTCTGACTGTTTGATATTTTTGCGGAATTCAGGCTTCGTCTGCGCTATACTGGTCCTTATCCCACGCAGATACTGCTTCATATAATCGAGCATAAAAGGTCTGAGAATTATCTAAACCTGGCAATCTTGGTGTCTTCTTAAATGCCACATGTTATTCTGTCCATTCATATAAGTTTCATATCCATATTTGCAGTAGTTAGAGATATATCTTCCAAAAGAAATGCAAATTCGTGTCCACATGCCTGATACTTTTGCGGAATTCTGGCTTCGTTCACGCTATACCAATCCTTATCCCGCGCAGAGAATGCTTCCTATAATCGAGTATAAAAGGTCTGAAAATTATCTAAACCTGGCAATCTTGGTGTCATCTGAGAGGCCACATGTTTCCCTGTCCATTTGTATAAGTTTCATATCCATATTTGCAGTAGTTATGGAAATACCTGCCAAAGGAAGTGCAAGTTCTTGTCTAACTGTTTGATATCTCTGCGGAATTCAGGCTTCGTCTACGCTATACTGGTCCTTATTCCACGCAGATACTGCTTCATATAATCGAGCATAAACGGTCCAAGAATTATCTAAACCTGGCAATCTTGGTGTGATCTGAAAGCGCACTTGTTTCCCTGTCCATTCATATAAGTTTCATATCCATATTTGCAGTAGTTGGGGAAATATCGTCAAAAGGAATTTCAAATTCGTGTCCACTTGCCTGATATTTTTGTGGAATTCTGGCTTCTTCTGCACCATACCGGTCTTTATCCTGCGCAGAGAATGCTTTATATAATCGAGCCTAAAAGGTCAGAGAATTATCTAAATCTGGCAATCTTGGTGTCATCTGAAAGGCGATATGTTCCTTTATCGATTCATATTAATTTCCTATCCATATTTTCAGTAGTTGGCAAATAGCTGCCAAAGGAAGTGCGATTTCTTTTCTAACTGCCTCCTTTTTTTTGCGGAATTCTGGATTCGTCTGCGCTATACTGGTCCTTATCCCGCGCAGAGAAGGCTTCATATAATCGAGCATAAAAGGTCTGAGAATTATCTAAATCTGCCAACCTTGGTGTGATCTGAAAGGTTGCATGTTTCCCTATCCATTGATATAAGTTTCATATCCATATTTGCAGTAGTTAGGGAAATATCTGCCAAAGGAAGTGCATGTTCTTGCCTGACTGTTTGATATCTTTGCGGAATTCAGGCTTCGTCTACGCTATACCGGTCCTTATCCCGCTCAGAGACGGCTTCCTATAATCGAGTATAAAAGGTCTGAGAATTATCTAAATCTGGCAATCTTGGTGTCATCTAAAAGGCGATATGTTTCCCTATCCATTCATATAAGTTTCATATCCATATTTGCAGTAGTTAGGGAAATATCGTCAAAAGGAATTGCAAATTCGTGTTCAATTGCCTGATATTTTTTCGGAATTCTGGCTTCGTCTGCACCATACCGGTCTTTATCCTGCGCAGAGAATACTTTATATAATCGAGCCTAAAAGTTCAGAGAATTATCTAAATCTGGCAATCTTGGTGTCATCTGAAAGGCAATATGTTCCTCTATCCATTCATATTAATTTCTTATCCATATTTGCAGTAGTTGGCAAATAGCTGCCAAAGGAAGTGCGAGTTCTTTTTCAACTGCCTCCTTTTTTGCGGAATTCTGGCTTCGTCTGCGCTTTACCGGTCCATATCCCAAGCAGAGACTGCTTCATATAATCGATCATAAAAGGTCTGAGAATTATCTAAATTTGGCAATCTTGGTGTGATCTGAAAGGTTACATGTTTCCCTATCCATTCATATAAGTTTCATATCCATATTGGCATTTGTTAGGGAAATAGCTGCCAAAGGAAATGCAAGTTCGTGTCCAATTGCCTGATATTTTTGCGGAATCCTTGTTCTTCTGCGCTATACCGGTCCTTTTCCCGCAAAAGGATTGCTTCATATATTCGAGCATAAAAGTTCTGAGAATTATCTAAACCTGGCAATCTTGTTGTCATCTGAAAGGCCACATGTTATTCTGTCCATTCATATAAGTTTCATATCCATATTTGCAGTAGTTAGGGATATATCTTCCAAAAGAAATGCAAATTCGTGTCCACTTGCCTGATATTTTTGCGGAATTCTGGCTTCGTCTGCACCATACCGGTCTTTATCCTGCGCAGAGGAGGCTTCCTATAATCGAATATAAAAGGTCTGAGAATTATCTAAATCTGGCAATCGTGGTGTGATCTGAAAGGCCACATAGTTCTCTATCCATTCATATAAGTTTCATATCCATATTTGCAGTAGTTACGGAAATATCGTCAAAAGGAATCGCAAATTCGTGTCCACTTGCCTGATATTTTTGCGGAATTCTGGCTTCGTCTGCACCATACCGGTCTTTATCCTGCGCAGAGAATGCTTTATATAATCGAGCCTAAAAGGTCAGAGAATTATCTAAATCTGGCAATCTTGGTGTCATCTGAAAGGCCACATGTTTCCCTGTCCATTCATATAAGTTTCATATCCATATTCGCGGTAGTTAGGGAAATATCGTCCAAAGGAAATGCAAGTTCGTGTCCAACTGCCTCCTTTTTTGCAGAATTCTGGCTTCGTCTGCGCTATACCGGTCCATATCCAACGCAGAGACTGCTTCATATAATCGATCATAAAAGGTCTGAGAATTATCTAAATCTGGCAATCTTGGTGTGATCTGAAAGGTTACATGTTTGCCTATCCATTCATATAAGTTTCATATCCATATTTGCAGTAGTTAGGGAAATATCTGCCAAAGGAAGTGCGATTTCTTGTCTGACTGTTTGATATTTTTTCGGAATTCTGGCTTCGTCTACGCTATACTGGTCCTTATCCCGCGCAGAGAAGGCTTCATATAATCGAGCATAAAAGGTCTGAGAATTATCTAAATCTGGCAATCTTGGTGTGATCTGAAAGGTTGCATGTTTCCCTATCCATTGATATAAGTTTCATATCCATATTTGCATTTGTTAGGGAAATAGCTGCCAAAGTAAGTGCATGTTCTTGCCTGACTGTTTGATATCTTTGCGGAATTCAGGCTTCGTCTACGCTATACCGGTCCTTATCCCGCTCAGAGACGGCTTCCTATAATCGAGTATAAAAGGTCTGAGAATTATCTAAATCTGGCAATCTTGGTGTCATCTGAAAGGCGATATGTTTCCCTATCCATTCATATAAGTTTCATATCCATATTTGCAGTAGTTAGGGAAATATCGTCAAAAGGAATTGCAAATTCGTGTCCAATTGCCTGATATTTTTGCGGAATTCTGGCTTCGTCTGCACCATACCGGTCTTTATCCTGCGCAGAGAATACTTTATATAATCGAGCCTAAAAGGTCAGAGAATTATCTAAATCTGGCAATCTTGGTGTCATCTGAAAGGCGATATGTTCCTCTATCCATTCATATTAATTTCCTATCCATATTTGCAGTAGTTGGCAAATAGCTGCCAAAGGAAGTGCGAGTTCTTTTCCAACTGCCTCCTTTTTTGCGGAATTCTGGCTTCGTCTGCGCTATACCGGTCCATATCCCACGCAGAGACTGCTTCATATAATCGATCATAAAAGGTCTGAGAATTATCTAAATCTGGCAATCTTGGTGTGATCTGAAAGGTTACATGTTTCCCTATCCATTCATATAAGTTTCATATCCATATTTGCAGTTGTTACGGAAATAGCTGCCAAAGGAAATGCAAGTTCGTGTCCAATTGCCTGATATTTTTGCGGAATCCTTGTTCTTCTGCGCTATACCGGTCCTTTTCCCGCAAAAGGATTGCTTTATATATTCGAGCATAAAAGTTCTGAGAATTATCTAAACCTGGCAATCTTGGTGTCATCTGAAAGGCCACATGTTATTCTGTCCATTCATATAATTTTCATATCCATATTTGCAGTAGTTAGGGATATATCTTCCAAAAGAAATGCAAATTCGTGTCCACTTGCCTGATATTTTTTGGAATTCTGGCTTCGTCTGCACCATACCGGTCTTTATCCTGCGCAGAGAATACTTTATATAATCGAGCCTAAAAGGTCAGAGAATTATCTAAATCTGGCAATCGTGGTGTCATCTGAAAGGTTACATGTTTCCCTGTCCCATCATACAAGTTTCATATCCATATTTGCAGTAGTTGGGGAAATATCTGCCAAAGGAAGTGCGATTTCTTTTCTGACTGTTTGATATTTTTTTGGAATTCTGGCTTCGTTTACGCTATAGTGGTCCTTAACCCAAGCAGAGACTGCTTCATATAATCGAGCATAAGAGGTCTGAGAATTATCTAAATCTGGCAATCTTGGTGTGATCTGAAAGGTCACATGTTTCCCTGTCCCATCATATAAGTTTCATATCCATATTTGCAGTAGTTAGGGAAATATCTGCCAAAGGAAGTGCAAGTTCTTGTTTGTTTGTTATTTTGCGGAATTCTGGCTTCGTCTATGCTATACTGGTCCTTATCCCGCGCAGAGAAGGCTTCCTATAATCGAGCATAAAAGGTCCGAGAATTATCTAAACCTGGCAATCTTGGTGTCATCTGAAAGGCCACATGTTTCCCTGTCCATTTGTATAAGTTTCATATCCATATTTGCAGTAGTTAGGGAAATATCTGCCAATGGAAGTGCAAGTTCTTGTCCACTTGCCTGATATTTTTGCGGAATTCTCGCTTCGTCTGCACCATACCGGTCTTTATCCTGCGCAGAGTATGCTTTATATAATCGAGCCTAAAAGGTCAGAGAATTATCTAAATCTGGCAATCTTGGTGTGATCTGAAAGGCGATATGTTCCTCTTTCCATTCACATTAATATCCTTCCATATTTGCAGTAGTTGGCAAATAGCAGCCAAAGGAAGTGCGAGTTCTTTTCCAACTGCCTCCTTTTTTGCGGAATTCTGGCTTCGTCTGCGCTATACCGGTCCATATCCAACGCAGAGACTGCTTCATATAAACGATCATAAAAGGTCTGAGCATTATCTAAATCTGGCAGTCTTGGTGTGATCAGAAAGGTTACATGTTTCCCTATCCATTCATATAAGTTTCATATCCATATTTGCAGTAGTTAGGGAAATATCTGCCAAAAGAAGTGCGATTTCTTGTCTGACTGTTTGATATTTTTGGCGAATTCTGGCTTCGTCTACGCTATACTGGTCCTTATCCCGCGCAGAGAAGGCTTCCTATAATCGAGCATAAAAGGTCCGAGAATTATCTAAACCTGGCAATCTTGGTGTCATCTGAAAGGCCACATGTTTCCCTGTCCATTTGTATAAGTTTCATATCCATATTTGCAGTAGTTAGGGAAATATCTGCCAAAGGAAGTGCAAGTTCTTGTCTGTTTGATATTTTCGCGGAATTCTGGCTTCGTCTGCGCTATACAGGTCCTTATCCCGCGCAGATACTGCTTCATATAATCGAGCATAAAAGGTCCGAGAATTATCTAAACCTGGCAATCTTGGTGTCTTCTGAAAGGTTAAATGTTTCCCTATCCATTCATATAAGTTTCATATCCATATTTGCAGTAGTTAGGGAAATATCTGCCAAAGGAAGTGCGATTTCTTGTCTGACTGTTTGATATTTTTTCAGAATTCTGGCTTCGTGTGCACCATACCGGTCTTTATCCCGCGCAGATACTGCTTCATATAATCGAGCATAAAAGGTCCGAGAATTATCTAAACCTGGCAATCTTGGTGTCTTCTGAAAGGCCACATCGTTCTCTATACATATATATACGTTTCATATCCCTATTTGCAGTAGTTAGGGAAATATCGTCAAAAGGAATTTCAAATTCGTGTCCACTTGCCTGATATTTTTGCGGAATTCTGGCTTCGTCTGCACCATACCGGTCTTTATCCTGCGCAGAGAATGCTTTATATAATCGAGCCTAAAAGGTCAGAGAATTATCTAAATCTGGCAATCTTGGTGTCATCTGAAAGGCCACATGTTTCCCTGTCCATTCATATAAGTTTCATATCCATATTCGCGGTAGTTAGGGAAATATCGTCCAAAGGAAATGCAAGTTCGTGTCCAACTGCCTCCTTTTTTGCAGAATTCTGGCTTCGTCTGCGCTCTACCGGTCCATATCCAACGCAGAGACTGCTTCATATAATCGATCATAAAAGGTCTGAGAATTATCTAAATCTGGCAATCTTGGTGTGATCTGAAAGCACACATGTTTCCCTATCCATTCATATAAGTTTCATATCCATATTTGCAGTAGTTAGGGAAATATCTGCCAAAGGAAGTGCGATTTCTTGTCTGACTGTTTGATATTTTTTCGGAATTCTGGCTTCGTCTACGCTATACTGGTCCTTATCCCGCGCAGAGAAGGCTTCCTATAATCGAGCATAAACGGTCCAAGAATTATCTAAACCTGGCAATCTTGGTGTGATCTGAAAGCGCACTTGTTTCCCTGTCCATTCATATAAGTTTCATATCCATATTTGCAGTAGTTAGGGAAATATCTGCCAAAGGAAGTGCGATTTCTTGTCTGACTGTTTGATATTTTTGGGGAATTCTGGCTTCGTCTACGCTATACTGGTCCTTATCCCGCGCAGAGAAGGCTTCCTATAATCGAGCATAAACGGTCCGAGAATTATCTAAACCTGGCGATCTTGGTGTCATCTGAAAGGCCACATGTTTCCCTGTCAATTTGTATAAGTTTCATATCCATATTCGCGGTAGTTAGGGAAATATCGTCCAAAGGAAATGCAAGTTCGTGTCCAACTGCCTACTTTTTTGCAGAATTCTGGCTTCGTCCGCGCTCTACCGGTCCATATCCAACGCAGAGACTGCTTCATATAATCGATCATAAAAGGTCTGAGAATTATCTAAATCTGGCAATCTTGGTGTGATCTGAAAGGCCACATGTTTCCCTATCCATTCATATAAGTTTCATATCCATATTTGCAGTAGTTAGGGAAATATCTGCCAAAGGAAGTGCGATTTCTTGTCTGACTGTTTGATATTTTTTCGGAATTCTGGCTTCGTCTACGCTATACTGGTCCTTATCCCGCGCAGAGAAGGCTTCCTATAATCGAGCATAAAAGGTCCGAGAATTATCTAAACCTGGCAATCTTGGTGTGATCTGAAAGGTTACATGTTTCCCTATCCATTCATATAAGTTTCATATCCATATTTGCAGTAGTTAGGGAAATATCTGCCAAAGGAAGTGCGATTTCTTGTCTGACTGTTTGATATTTTTGGCGAATTCTTGCTTCGTCTGCACAATACCGGTCTTTATCCTGCGCAGAGAATGCTTGATATAATCGAGCCTAAAAGGTCAGAGATCTATCTAAACCTGAAATCTTGGTGTCATCTGAAAGGCCACATATTTCCCTGTCCATTCATATAAGTTTCATATCCATATTCGCTGTAGTTAGGGAAATATCGTCCAAAGGAAGTGCGAGTTCTTTTCCAACTGCCGCCTTTTTTGCGGAATTCTGGCTTCGTCTGCGCTCTACCGGTCCATATCCAACGCAGGGACTGCTTCATATAATCGATCATAAAAGGTCTGAGATTTATCTAAATCTGGTAATGTTGGTGTGATCTGAAAGGTTACATGTTTCCCTATCCATTCATATAAGTTTCATATCCATATTTGCAGTAGTTAGGGAAATATCTGCAAAAGGAAGTGCGATTTCTTGTCTGACTGTTTGATATTTTTTCGGAATTCTGGCTTCGTCTACGCTATACTGGTCCTTATCCCGCGCAGAGAAGGCTTCCTATAATCGAGTATAAAAGGTCTGAGAATTATCTAAATCTGGCAATGTTGGTGTGATCTGAAAGGTTACATGTTTCCCTATCCATTCATATAAGTTTCATATCCATATTTGCAGTAGTTAGGGAAATATCTGTCAAAGGAAGTGCGATTTCTTGTCTGACTGTTTGATATTTTTGCGGAATTCTGGCTTCGTCTATGCTATACTGGTCCTTATCCCGCGCAGAGAAGGCTTCCTATAATCTAGCATAAAAGGTCCGAGAATTATCTAAACCTTGCAATCTTGGTGTGATCTGAAAGCTTAAATTTTTCCCTATCCATTCATATAAGTTTCATATCCATATTTGCAGTAGTTAGGGAAATATCTGCCAAAGGAAGTGCGATTTCTTGTCTGACTGTTTGATATATTTGCAGAATTCTGGCTTCGTCTGCACCATTCCGGGCTGTAACCTGCGCAGAGAATGCTTTATATAATCGAGCCTAAAAGGTCAGAGAATTATCTAAATCTGGCAATCGTGGTGTCATCTGAAAGGCCACATGTTTCCCTGTCCATTCATATAAGTTTCATATCCATATTTGCGGTAGTTAGGGAAATATCTTCCAAAGGAAATGCAAGTTCGTGTCCAACTGCCTCCTTTTTTGTAGAATTCTGGCTTCGTCTGCGCTACACCGGTCCATATCCAACGCTTCATATAATCGATCATAAAAGGTCTGAAAATTATCTAAATCTGGCAATGTTGGTGTGATCTGAAAGGGCACATGTTTCCCTGTCCATTTGTATAAGTTTCATATCCATATTTGCAGTAGTTAGGGAAATATCTGCCAAAGGAATTGCAAATTCGTGTCCACTTGCCTGATATTTTTGCGGAATTCTTGCTTCGTCTGCACCATACCGGTCTTTATCCTGCGCAGAGAATGCTTTATATAATCGAGCCTAAAAGGTCCAAGAATTATCTAAATCTGGCAATCTTGGTGTCATCTGAAAGGCCACATGTTTTCCTGTCTATTCATATAAGTTTCATATCCATATTCGCGGTAGTTAGGGAAATATCGTCCAAAGGAAGTGCGAGTTCTTTTCCAACTGCCGCCTTTTTTGCGGAATTCTGGCTTCGTCTGCGCTCTACCGGTCCATATCCAACGCAGGGACTGCTTCATATAATCGATCATAAAAGGTCTGAGAATTATCTAAATCTGGTAATGTTGGTGTGATCTGAAAGGTTACATGTTTCCCTATCCATTCATATAAGTTTCATATCCCTATTTGCAGTAGTTAGGGAAATATCTGCCAAAGGAAGTGCGATTTCTTGTCTGACTGTTTGATATTTTTTCGGAATTCTGGCTTCGTCTACGCTATACTGGTCCTTATCCCGCGCAGAGAAGGCTTCCTATAATCGAGTATAAAAGGTCTGAGAATTATCTAAATCTGGCAATCTTGGTGTGATCTGAAAGGTTACATGTTTCCCTATCCATTCATATAAGTTTCATATCCATATTTGCAGTAGTTAGGGAAATATCCGCCAAAGGAAGTGCGATTTCATGTCTGACTGTTTGATATTTTTGGGGAATTCTGGCTTCGTCTACGCTATACTGGTCTTTATCCCGCGCAGAGAAGGCTTCCTATACTCGAGCATAAAAGGTCTGAGAATTATCTAAACCTGGCGATCTTGGTGCATCTGAAAGGCCACATGTTTCCCTGTCCATTTGTATAAGTTTCATATCCATATTTGCAGTAGTTAGGGAAATATCTGCCAAAGGAAGTGCAAGTTCTTGTCTGACTGTTTGATATTTTTGCGGAATTCTGGCTTCGTCTGCGCTATACTGGTCCTTATCCCACTCAGCGACTGCTTCATATAATCGAGCATAAAAAGTCCCAGAATTATCTAAACCTGGCAATGTTCGTGTCATCTGAAAGGCCACATGTTTCCCTGTCCATTTGTATAAGTTTCATATCCATATTTGCAGTAGTTAGGGAAATATCGTCAAAAGGAATTGCAAATTCGTGTCCACTTGCCTGATATTTTTGCGGAATTCTTGCTTCGTCTGCACCATACCGGTCTTTATCCTGCGCAGAGAAGGCTTTATATAATCGAGCCTAAAAGGTCAGAGAATTATCTAAATCTGGCAATCTTGGTGTCATCTGAAAGGCCACATGTTTTCCTGTCCATTCATATAAGTTTCATATCCATATTCGCGGTAGTTAGGGAAATATCGTCCAAAGGAAATGCAAGTTCGTGTCAAACTGCCTCCTTTTTTGCAGAATTCTGGCTTCGTCTGCGCTCTACCGGTCCATATCCAACGCAGAGACTGCTTCATATAATCGATCATAAAAGGTCTGAGAATTATCTAAATCTGGCAATCTTGGTGTGATCTGAAAGGTTACATGTTTGCCTATCCATTCATATAAGTTTCATATCCATATTTGCAGTAGTTAGGGAAATATCTGCCAAAGGAAGTGCGATTTCTTGTCTGACTGTTTGATATTTTTTCGGAATTCTGGCTTCGTCTACGCTATACTGGTCCTTATCCCGCGCAGAGAAGGCTTCCTATAATCGAGCATAAAAGGTCCGAGAATTATCTAAACCTTGCAATCTTGGTGTGATCTGAAAGGTTACATATTTCCCTATCCATTCATATAAGTTTCATATCCATATTTGCAGTAGTTAGGGAAATATCTGCCAAAGGAATTGCAAATTCGTGTCCACTTGCCTGATATTTTTTCGGAATTTTTGCTTCGTCTGCACCATACCGGTCTTTATCCTGCGCAGAGAATGCTTTATATAATCGAGCCTAAAAGGTCAGAGAATTATCTAAACCTGAAATCTTGGTGTCATCTGAAAGGCCACATATTTCCCTGTCCATTCATATAAGTTTCATATCCATATTCGCGGTAGTTAGGGAAATATCGTCCAAAGGAAGTGCGAGTTCTTTTCCAACTGCCGCCTTTTTTGCGGAATTCTGGCTTCGTCTGCGCTCTACCGGTCCATATCCAACGCAGAGACTGCTTCATATAATCGATCATAAAAGGTCTGAGAATTATCTAAATCTGGTAATGTTGGTGTGATCTGAAAGGTTACATGTTTCCCTATCCATTCATATAAGTTTCATATCCATATTAGCAGTAGTTAGGGAAATATCTGCCAAAGGAAGTACGATTTCTTGTCTGACTGTTTGATATTTTTTCGGAATTCTGGCTTCGTCTACGCTATACTGGTACTTATCCCGCGCAGAGAAGGCTTCCTATAATCGAGTATAAAAGGTCTGAGAATTATCTAAATCTGGCAATCTTGGTGTGATCTGAAAGGTTACATGTTTCCCTATCCATTCATATCAGTTTCATATCCATATTTGCAGTAGTTAGGGAAATATCCGCCAAAGGAAGTGCGATGTCATGTCTGACTGTTTGATATTTTTGGGGAATTCTGGCTTCGTCTACGCTATACTGGTCTTTATCCCGCGCAGAGAAGGCTTCCTATACTCGAGCATAAAAGGTCTGAGAATTATCTAAACCTGGCGATCTTGGTGCATCTGAAAGGCCACATGTTTCCCTGTCCATTTGTATAAGTTACATATCCGTATTTGCAGTAGTTAGGGAAATATCTGCCAAAGGAAGTGCAAGTTCTTGTCTGACTGTTTGATATTTCGCGGACTTCTGGCTTCGTCTGCGCTATACTGTTCCTTATCCCGAGCAGGTACTGCTTCATATAATCGAGCATAAAAGGTCCAAGAATTATTTAAACCTGGCAATCTTGGTGTCATCTGAAAGGCCACATGTTTCTCTGTCCATTTGTATAAGTTTCATATCCATATTTGCAGTAGTTAGGGAAATATCGTCAAAAAGAATTGCAAATTCTTGTCCACTTGCCTGATTTTTTTGCGGAATTCTTGCTTCGTCTGCACCATACCAGTCTTTATCCTGCGCAGAGAAGGCTTTATATAATCGAGCCTAAAAGGTCAGAGAATTATGTAAATCTGGCAATCTTGGTGTCATGTGAAAGGCCACATGTTTTTCTGTCCATTCATATAAGTTTCATATCATATTCGCGGTAGTTAGGGAATTATCGTCCAAAGGAAGTGCGAGTTCTTTTCCAACTGCCGCCTTTTTTGCGGAATTCTGGCTTCGTCTGCGCTCTACCGGTCCATATCCAACGCAGGGAAGGCTTCCTATAATCGAGCATAAAAGGTCCGAGAATTATCTAAACCTTGCAATCTTGGTGTGATCTGAAAGGTTACATATTTCCCTATCCATTCATATAAGTTTCATATCCATATTTGCAGTAGTTAGGGAAATATCTGCCAAAGGAAGTGCGATTTCTTGTCTGACTGTTTGATATTTTTGGGGAATTCTGGCTTCGTCTGCACCATACCGGTCTTTAACCTGCGCAGAGAATGCTTTATATAATCGAGCCTAAAAGGTCAGAGAATTATCTAAATCTGGCAATCGTGGTGTCATCTGAAAGGCCACATGTTTCCCTGTCCATTCATATAAGCTTCATATCCATATTTGCGGTAGTTAGGGAAATATCTTCCAAAGGAAATGCAAGTTTGTGTCCAACTGCCTCCTTTTTTGTAGAATTCTGGCTTCGTCTGCGCTATACCGGTCCATATCCAACGCTTCATATAATCGATCATAAAAGGTCTGAGAATTATCTAAATCTGGCAATCTTGGTGTGATCTCAAAGGTTACATGTTTGCCTCTCCATTCATATAAGTTTCATATCCATATTTGCAGTAGTTAGGGAAATATCTGCCAAAGGAAGTGCGATTTCTTGTCTGACTGTTGGATATTTTTGGGGAATTCTGGCTTCGTCTACGCTATACTGGTCCTTATCCCGCGCAGAGAAGGCTTCCTATAATCGAGCATAAAAGGTCTGAGAATTATCTAAATCTGGCAATGTTGGTGTGATCTGAAAGGTGACATGTTTCCCTATCCATTCATATAAGTTTCATATCCATATTTGCAGTAGTTAGGGAAATATCCGCCAAAGGAAGTGCGATTTCATGTCTGACTGTTTGATATTTTTGCGGAATTCTGGCTTCGTCTATGCTATACTGGTCCTTATCCCGCGCAGAGAAGGCTTCCTATAATCGAGCATAAAAGGTCCGAGAATTATCTAAACCTGGCAATCTTGGTGTCATCTGAAAGGCCACATGTTTCCCTGTCCATTTGTATAAGTTTCATATCCATATTTGCAGTAGTTAGGGAAATATCTGCCAAAGGAATTGCAAATTCGTGTCCACTTGCCTGATATTTTTTCGGAATTTTTGCTTCGTCTGCACCATACCGGTCTTTATCCTGCGCAGAGAATGCTTTATATAATCGAGCCTAAAAGGTCAGAGAATTATCTAAACCTGAAATCTTGGTGTCATCTGAAAGGCCACATATTTCCCTGTCCATTCATATAAGTTTCATATCCATATTCGCGGTAGTTAGGGAAATATCGTCCAAAGGAAGTGCGAGTTCTTTTCCAACTGCCGCCTTTTTTGCGGAATTCTGGCTTCGTCTGCGCTCTACCGGTCCATATCCAACGCAGAGACTGCTTCATATAATCGATCATAAAAGGTCTGAGAATTATCTGAATCTGGTAATGTTGGTGTGATCTGAAAGGTTACATGTTTCCCTATCCATTCATATAAGTTTCATATCCATATTAGCAGTAGTTAGGGAAATATCTGCCAAAGGAAGTACGATTTCTTGTCTGACTGTTTGATATTTTTTCGGAATTCTGGCTTCGTCTACGCTATACTGGTACTTATCCCGCGCAGAGAAGGCTTCCTATAATCGAGTATAAAAGGTCTGAGAATTATCTAAATCTGGCAATCTTGGTGTGATCTGAAAGGTTACATGTTTCCCTATCCATTCATATCAGTTTCATATCCATATTTGCAGTAGTTAGGGAAATATCCGCCAAAGGAAGTGCGATGTCATGTCTGACTGTTTGATATTTTTGGGGAATTCTGGCTTCGTCTACGCTATACTGGTCTTTATCCCGCGCAGAGAAGGCTTCCTATACTCGAGCATAAAAGGTCTGAGAATTATCTAAACCTGGCGATCTTGGTGCATCTGAAAGGCCACATGTTTCCCTGTCCATTTGTATAAGTTACATATCCGTATTTGCAGTAGTTAGGGAAATATCTGCCAAAGGAAGTGCAAGTTCTTGTCTGACTGTTTGATATTTTCGCGGACTTCTGGCTTCGTCTGCGCTATACTGTTCCTTATCCCGAGCAGGTACTGCTTCATATAATCGAGCATAAAAGGTCCAAGAATTATTTAAACCTGGCAATCTTGGTGTCATCTGAAAGGCCACATGTTTCTCTGTCCATTTGTATAAGTTTCATATCCATATTTGCAGTAGTTAGGGAAATATCGTCAAAAAGAATTGCAAATTCTTGTCCACTTGCCTGATTTTTTTGCGGAATTCTTGCTTCGTCTGCACCATACCAGTCTTTATCCTGCGCAGAGAAGGCTTTATATAATCGAGCCTAAAAGGTCAGAGAATTATGTAAATCTGGCAATCTTGGTGTCATGTGAAAGGCCACATGTTTTTCTGTCCATTCATATAAGTTTCATATCCATATTCGCGGTAGTTAGGGAATTATCGTCCAAAGGAAGTGCGAGTTCTTTTCCAACTGCCGCCTTTTTTGCGGAATTCTGGCTTCGTCTGCGCTCTACCGGTCCATATCCAACGCAGGGAAGGCTTCCTATAATCGAGCATAAAAGGTCCGAGAATTATCTAAACCTTGCAATCTTGGTGTGATCTGAAAGGTTACATATTTCCCTATCCATTCATATAAGTTTCATATCCATATTTGCAGTAGTTAGGGAAATATCTGCCAAAGGAAGTGCGATTTCTTGTCTGACTGTTTGATATTTTTGGGGAATTCTGGCTTCGTCTGCACCATACCGGTCTTTAACCTGCGCAGAGAATGCTTTATATAATCGAGCCTAAAAGGTCAGAGAATTATCTAAATCTGGCAATCGTGGTGTCATCTGAAAGGCCACATGTTTCCCTGTCCATTCATATAAGTTTCATATCCATATTTGCGGTAGTTAGGGAAATATCTTCCAAAGGAAATGCAAGTTCGTGTCCAACTGCCTCCTTTTTTGTAGAATTCTGGCTTCGTCTGCGCTACACCGGTCCATATCCAACGCTTCATATAATCGATCATAAAAGGTCTGAGAATTATCTAAATCTGGCAATCTTGGTGTGATCTGAAAGGTTACATGTTTCCCTGTCCATTCATATAAGTTTCATATCCATATTTGCAGTAGTTAGGGAAATATCTGCCAAAGGAAGTGCGATTTCTTGTCTGACTGTTTGATATTTTTGCGGAATTCTGGCTTCGTCTACGCTATACTGGTCCTTATCCCGCGCAGAGAAGGCTTCCTATAATCGAGCATAAAAGGTCTGAGAATTATCTAAATCTGGCAATGTTGGTGTGATCTGAAAGGTGACATGTTTCCCTATCCATTCATATAAGTTTCATATCCATATTTGCAGTAGTTAGGGAAATATCCGCCAAAGGAAGTGCGATTTCATGTCTGACTGTTTGATATTTTTGCGGAATTCTGGCTTCGTCTATGCTATACTGGTCCTTATCCCGCGCAGAGAAGGCTTCCTATACTCGAGCATAAAAGGTCCGAGAATTATCTAAACCTGGCAATCTTGGTGTCATCTGAAAGGCCACATGTTTCCCTGTCCTTTTGTATAAGTTTCATATCCATATTTGCAGTAGTTAGGGAAATATCTTCCAAAAGAAATGCAAATTCGTGTCCACTTGCCTGATATTTTTGCGGAATTCTGGCTTCGTCTGCACCATACCGGTCTTTATCCTGCGCAGAGAATACTTTATATAATCGAGCCTAAAAGGTCAGAGAATTATCTAAACCTGGTAATCTTGGTGTCATCCGAAAGGCCACATGTTTCCCTGTCCATTGGTATAAGTTTCAAATCCATATTTGCAGTAGTTAGGGAAATATCTACCAAAGGAAGTGCGATTTCTTTTCCAACTGCCGCCTTTTTTGCGGAATTCTGGCTTCGTCTGCGCTCTACCGGTCCATATCCAACGCAGAGACTGCTTCATATAATCGATCATAAAAGGTCTGAGAATTATCTGAATCTGGTAATGTTGGTGTGATCTGAAAGGTTACATGTTTCCCTATCCATTCATATAAGTTTCATATCCATATTAGCAGTAGTTAGGGAAATATCTGCCAAAGGAAGTACGATTTCTTGTCTGACTGTTTGATATTTTTTCGGAATTCTGGCTTCGTCTACGCTATACTGGTACTTATCCCGCGCAGAGAAGGCTTCCTATAATCGAGTATAAAAGGTCTGAGAATTATCTAAATCTGGCAATCTTGGTGTGATCTGAAAGGTTACATGTTTCCCTATCCATTCATATCAGTTTCATATCCATATTTGCAGTAGTTAGGGAAATATCCGCCAAAGGAAGTGCGATGTCATGTCTGACTGTTTGATATTTTTGGGGAATTCTGGCTTCGTCTACGCTATACTGGTCTTTATCCCGCGCAGAGAAGGCTTCCTATACTCGAGCATAAAAGGTCTGAGAATTATCTAAACCTGGCGATCTTGGTGCATCTGAAAGGCCACATGTTTCCCTGTCCATTTGTATAAGTTTCATATCCGTATTTGCAGTAGTTAGGGAAATATCTGCCAAAGGAAGTGCAAGTTCTTGTCTGACTGTTTGATATTTTCGCGGACTTCTGGCTTCGTCTGCGCTATACTGTTCCTTATCCCGAGCAGGTACTGCTTCATATAATCGAGCATAAAAGGTCCAAGAATTATCTAAACCTGGCAATCTTGGTGTCATCTGAAAGGCCACATGTTTCTCTGTCCATTTGTATAAGTTTCATATCCATATTTGCAGTAGTTAGGGAAATATCGTCAAAAAGAATTGCAAATTCTTGTCCACTTGCCTGATTTTTTTGCGGAATTCTTGCTTCGTCTGCACCATACCAGTCTTTATCCTGCGCAGAGAAGGCTTTATATAATCGAGCCTAAAAGGTCAGAGAATTATGTAAATCTGGCAATCTTGGTGTCATGTGAAAGGCCACATGTTTTTCTGTCCATTCATATAAGTTTCATATCCATATTCGCGGTAGTTAGGGAATTATCGTCCAAAGGAAGTGCGAGTTCTTTTCCAACTGCCGCCTTTTTTGCGGAATTCTGGCTTCGTCTGCGCTCTACCGGTCCATATCCAACGCAGGGAAGGCTTCCTATAATCGAGCATAAAAGGTCCGAGAATTATCTAAACCTTGCAATCTTGGTGTGATCTGAAAGGTTACATATTTCCCTATCCATTCATATAAGTTTCATATCCATATTTGCAGTAGTTAGGGAAATATCTGCCAAAGGAAGTGCGATTTCTTGTCTGACTGTTTGATATTTTTGGGGAATTCTGGCTTCGTCTGCACCATACCGGTCTTTAACCTGCGCAGAGAATGCTTTATATAATCGAGCCTAAAAGGTCAGAGAATTATCTAAATCTGGCAATCTTGGTGTCATCTGAAAGGCCACATGTTTCCCTGTCCATTCATATAAGTTTCATATCCATATTTGCGGTAGTTAGGGAAATATCTTCCAAAGGAAATGCAAGTTTGTGTCCAACTGCCTCCTTTTTTGTAGAATTCTGGCTTCGTCTGCGCTATACCGGTCCATATCAAACGCTTCATATAATCGATCATAAAAGGTCTGAGAATTATCTAAATCTGGCAATCTTGGTGTGATCTCAAAGGTTACATGTTTGCCTCTCGATTCATATAAGTTTCATATCCATATTTGCAGTAGTTAGGGAAATATCTGCCAAAGGAATTGCGATTTCTTGTCTGACTGTTGGATATTTTTGGGGAATTCTGGCTTCGTCTACGCTATACTGGTCCTTATCCCGCGCAGAGAAGGCTTCCTATAATCGAGCATAAAAGGTCTGAGAATTATCTAAATCTGGCAATCTTGGTGTGATCTGAAAGGTTACATGTTTCCCTATCCATTCATATAAGTTTCATATCCATATTTGCAGTAGTTAGGGAAATATCCGCCAAAGGAAGTGCGATTTCATGTCTGACTGTTTGATATTTTTGGGGAATTCTGGCTTCTTCTACGCTATACTGGTCTTTATCCCGCGCAGAGAAGGCTTCCTATACTCGAGCATAAAATGTCTGATAATTATCTAAACCTGGCGATCTTGGTGCATCTGAAAGGCCACATGTTTCCCTGTCCATTTGTATAAGTTTCATATCCGTATTTGCAGTAGTTAGGGAAATATCTGCCAAAGGAAGTGCAAGTTCTTGTCTGACTGTTTGATATTTTCGCGGACCTCTGGCTTCGTCTGCGCTATACTGTTCCTTATCCCGAGCAGGTACTGCTTCATATAATCGAGCATAAAAGGTCCAGGAATTATTTAAACCTGGCAATCTTGGTGTCATCGGAAAGGCCACATGTTTCCCTGTCCATTTGTATAAGTTTCATATCCATATTTGCAGTAGTTAGGGAAATATCGTCAAAAGCAATTGCAAATTTGTGTCCACTTGCCTGATATTTTTGCTGAATTCTGGCTTCGTCTGCACCATACCAGTCTTTATCCTGCGCAGAGAATGCTTTATATAATCGAGCCTAAAAGGTCAGAGAATTATCTAAATCTGGCAATCTTGGTGTCGTCTTAAAGGCCACATGTTTTCCTGCCCATTCATATAAGTTTCATATCCATATTCGCGGTAGTTAGGGAAATATCGTCCAAAGGAAATGCAAGTTCGTGTCCAACTGCCTCCTTTTTTGCAAACTTCTGGCTTCGTCTGCGCTCTACCGGTCCATATCCAACGCAGAGACTGCTTCATATAATTGATCATAAAAGGTCTGAGAATTATCTAAATCTGGCAATCTTGCTGTGATCTGAAAGGTTACATGTTTCCCTATCCATTCATATAAGTTTCATATCCATATTTGCAGTAGTTAGGGAAATATCTGCAAAAGGAAGTGCGATTTCTTGTCTGACTGTTTGATATTTTTGCGGAATTCTGGCTTCGTCAACGCTATACTGGTCCTTATCCCGCGCAGAGAAGGCTTCCTATAATCGAGCATAAAAGGTCCGAGAATTATCTAAACCTGGCAATCCTGGTGTGATCTGAAAGCTTAAATTTTTCCCTATCCATTTATATAAGTTTTATATCCATATTTGCAGTAGTTAGGGAAATATCTGCCAAAGGAAGTGCGATTTCTTGTCTGACTGTTTGATATTTTTGCGGAATTCTGGCTTCGTCTACGCTATACTGGTCCTTATCCCGCGCAGAGAAGGCTTCCTATAATCGAGAATAAAAGGTCCGAGAATTATCTAAACCTGGCAATCTTGGTGTCATCTGAAAGGCCACATGTTTCCCTGTCCATTTGTATAAGTTTCATATCCATATTTGCAGTAGTTAGGGAAATATCTGCCAAAGGAATTGCAAATTCGTGTCCACTTGCCTGATATTTTTTCGGAATTTTTGCTTCGTCTGCACCATACCGGTCTTTATCCTGAGCAGAGAATGCTTTATATAATCGAGCCTAAAAGGTCAGAGAATTATCTAAACCTGAAATCTTGGTGTCATCTGAAAGGCCACATGTTTCCCTGTCCATTCATATAAGTTTCATATCCATATTCGCGGTAGTTAGGGAAATATCGTCCAAAGGAAGTGCGAGTTCTTTTCCAACTGCCGCCTTTTTTGCGGAATTCTGGCTTCGTCTGCGCTCTACCGGTCCATATCCAACGCAGGGACTGCTTCATATAATCGATCATAAAAGGTCTGAGAATTATCTAAATCTGGTAATGTTGGTGTGATCTGAAAGGTTACATGTTTCCCTATCCATTCATATAAGTTTCATATCCATATTTGCAGTAGTTAGGGAAATATCTGCCAAAGGAAGTACGATTTCTTGTCTGACTGTTTGATATTTTTTCGGAATTCTGGCTTTGTCTACGCTATACTGGTACTTATCCCGCGCAGAGAAGGCTTCCTATAATCGAGTATAAAAGGTCTGAGAATTATCTAAATCTGGCAATCCTGGTGTGATCTGAAAGGTTACATGTTTTCCTATCCATTTATATCAGTTTCATATCCATATTTGCAGTAGTTAGGGAAATATCCGCCAAAGGAAGTGCGATGTCATGTCTGACTGTTTGATATTTTTGGGGAATTCTGGCTTCGTCTACGCTATACTGGTCTTTATCCCGCGCAGAGAAGGCTTCCTATACTCGAGCATAAAAGGTCTGAGAATTATCTAAACCTGGCGATCTTGGTGCATCTGAAAGGCCACATGTTTCCCTGTCCATTTGTATAAGTTTCATATCCGTATTTGCAGTAGTTAGGGAAATATCTGCCAAAGGAAGTGCAAGTTCTTGTCTGACTGTTTGATATTTTCGCGGACTTCTGGCTTCGTCTGCGCTATACTGTTCCTTATCCCGAGCAGGTACTGCTTCATATAATCGAGCATAAAAGGTCCAAGAATTATCTAAACCTGGCAATCTTGGTGTCATCTGAAAGGCCACATGTTTCCCTGTCCATTTGTATAAGTTTCATATCCATATTTGCAGTAGTTAGGGAAATATCGTCAAAAGGAATTGCAAATTCGTGTCCACTTGCCTGATATTTTTGCGGAATTCTTGCTTCGTCTGCACCATACCGGTCTTTATCCTGCGCAGAGAATGCTTTATATAATCGAGCCTAAAAGGTCAGAGAATTATCTAAATCTGGCAATCTTGGTGTCATCTGAAAGGCCACATGTTTTCCTGTCTATTCATATAAGTTTCATATCCATATTCGCGGTAGTTAGGGAAATATCGTCCAAAGGAAGTGCGAGTTCTTTTCCAACTGCCGCCTTTTTTGCGGAATTCTGGCTTCGTCTGCGCTCTACCGGTCCATATCCAACGCAGGGAAGGCTTCCTATAATCGAGCATAAAAGGTCCGAGAATTATCTAAACCTTGCAATCTTGGTGTGATCTGAAAGGTTACATATTTCCCTATCCATTCATATAAGTTCCATATCCATATTTGCAGTAGTTAGGGAAATATCTGCCAAAGGAAGTGCGATTTCTTGTCTGACTGTTTGATATTTTTGGGGAATTCTGGCTTCGTCTGCACCATACCGGTCTTTAACCTGCGCAGAGAATGCTTTATATAATCGAGCCTAAAAGGTCAGAGAATTATCTAAATCTGGCAATCGTGGTGTCATCTGAAAGGCCATATGTTTCCCTGTCCATTCATATAAGTTTCATATCCATATTTGCGGTAGTTAGGGAAATATCTTCCAAAGGAAATGCAAGTTTGTGTCCAACTGCCTCCTTTTTTGTAGAATTCTGGCTTCGTCTGCGCTATACCGGTCCATATCCAACGCTTCATATAATCGATCATAAAAGGTCTGAGAATTATCTAAATCTGGCAATCTTGGTGTGATCTCAAAGGTTACATGTTTGCCTCTCCATTCATATAAGTTTCATATCCATATTTGCAGTAGTTAGGGAAATATCTGCCAAAGGAAGTGCGATTTCTTGTCTGACTGTTGGATATTTTTGGGGAATTCTGGCTTCGTCTACGCTATACTGGTCCTTATCCCGCGCAGAGAAGGCTTCCTATAATCGAGCATAAAAGGTCTGAGAATTATCTAAATCTGGCAATCTTGGTGTGATCTGAAAGGTTACATGTTTCCCTATCCATTCATATAAGTTTCATATCCATATTTGCAGTAGTTAGGGAAATATCCGCCAAAGGAAGTGCGATTTCATGTCTGACTGTTTGATATTTTTGGGGAATTCTGGCTTCTTCTACGCTATACTGGTCTTTATCCCGCGCAGAGAAGGCTTCCTATACTCGAGCATAAAATGTCTGATAATTATCTAAACCTGGCGATCTTGGTGCATCTGAAAGGCCACATGTTTCCCTGTCCATTTGTATAAGTTTCATATCCGTATTTGCAGTAGTTAGGGAAATATCTGCCAAAGGAAGTGCAAGTTCTTGTCTGACTGTTTGATATTTTCGCGGACCTCTGGCTTCGTCTGCGCTATACTGTTCCTTATCCCGAGCAGGTACTGCTTCATATAATCGAGCATAAAAGGTCCAAGAATTATCTAAACCTGGCAATCTTGGTGTCATCGGAAAGGCCACATGTTTCCCTGTCCATTTGTATAAGTTTCATATCCATATTTGCAGTAGTTAGGGAAATATCGTCAAAAAGAATTGCAAATTCGTGTCCACTTGCCTGATGTGAAAGGCCACATGTTTTCCTGTCCATTCATATAAGTTTCATATCCATATTTGCGGTAATTAGGGAAATATCGTCCAAAGGAAATGCAAGTTCGTGTCAAACTGCCTCCTTTTTTGCAGAATTCTGGCTTCGTCTGCGCTCTACCGGTCCATATCCAACGCAGAGACTGCTTCATATTATCGATCATAAAAGGTCTGAGAATTATCTAAATCTGGCAATCTTGGTGTGATATGAAAGGTTACATGTTTGCCTATCCATTCATATGAGTTTCATATCCATATTTGCAGTAGTTACTGAAATATCTGCCAAAGGAAGTGCGATTTCTTGTCTGACTGTTTGATATTTTTTCAAAATTCTGGCTTCGTCTACGCTATATCGGTCCTTATCCCGCGCAGAGAAGGCTTCCTATAATCGAGCATAAAAGGTCCGAGAATTATCTAAACCTGGCAATCTTGGTGTGATCTGAAAGGTTACATGTTTCCCTATCCATTCATATAAGTTTCATATCCATATTTGCAGTAGTTAGGGAAATATCTGCCAAAGGAAGTGCGATTTCTTGTCTGACTGTTTGATATTTTTGCAGAATTCTGGCTTCGTCTGCACCATACCGGTCTTTAACCTGCGCAGAGAATGCTTTATATAATCGAGCCTAAAAGGTCAGAGAATTATCTAAATCTGGCAATCTTGGTGTCATCTGAAAGGCCACATGTTTCCCTGTCCATTCATATAAGTTTCATATCCATATTTGCAGTAGTTAGGGAAATATCTTCCAAAGGAAATGCAAGTTCGTGTCCAACTGCCTCCTTTTTTGTAGAATTCAGGCTTCGTCTGCGCTATACCGGTCCATATCCAACGCAGAGACTGCTTCATATAATCGATCATAAAAGGTCTGAGAATTATCTAAATCTGGCAATTTTGGTGTGATCTGAAAGGTTACATGTTTGCCTCTCCATTCATATAAGTTTCATATCCATATTTGCAGTAGTTAGGGAAATATCTGCCAAAGGAAGTGCAAGTTCTTGTCTGACTGTTTGATATTTTTTCGGAATTCTGGCTTCGTCTGCGCTATACTGGTCCTTATCCCGAGCAGATACTGCTTCATATAATCGAGCATAAAAGGTCTGAATATTATCTAAATCTGGCAATGTTGGTGTGATCTGAAAGCGCACATGTTTCCCTGTCCATTCATATCAGTTTCATATCCATATTTACAGTAGTTATCGAAATATCGTCAAAAACAATTGCAAATTTGTGTCCACTTGCCTGATATTTTTGCGGAATTCTGGCTTCGTCTGCACCATACCGGTCTTTATCCTGCGCAGAGAATGCTTTATATAATCGAGCCTAAAAGGTCAGAGAATTATCTAAATCTGGCAATCTTGGTGTCATCTGAAAGGCCACATGTTTTCCTGTCCATTCATATAAGTTTCATATCCATATTCGCGGTAGTTAGGGAAATATCGTCCAAAGGAAATGCAAGTTCGTGTCCAACTGCCTCCTTTTTTGCAAACTTCTGGCTTCGTCTGCGCTCTACCGGTCCATATCCAACGCAGAGACTGCTTCATATAATTGATCATAAAAGGTCTGAGAATTATCTAAATCTGGCAATCTTGCTGTGATCTGAAAGCGCACATGTTTCCCTATCCATTCATATAAGTTTCATATCCATATTTGCAGTAGTTAGGGAAATATCTGCAAAAGGAAGTGCGATTTCTTGTCTGACTGTTTGATATTTTTGCGGAATTCTGGCTTCGTCAACGCTATACTGGTCCTTATCCCGCGCAGAGAAGGCTTCCTATAATCGAGCATAAAAGGTCCGAGAATTATCTAAACCTGGCAATCCTGGTGTGATCTGAAAGCTTAAATTTTTCCCTATCCATTCATATAAGTTTCATATCCATATTTGCAGTAGTTAGGGAAATATCTGCCAAAGGAAGTGCGATTTCTTGTCTGACTGTTTGATATTTTTGCGGAATTCTGGCTTCGTCTATGCTATACTGGTCCTTATCCCGCGAAGAGAAGGCTTCCTATAATCGAGCATAAAAGGTCCGATAATTATCTAAACCTGGCAATCTTGGTGTCATCTGAAAGGCCACATATTTCCCTGTCCATTCATATAAGTTTCATATCCATATTCGCGGTAGTTAGGGAAATATTGTCCAAAGGAAGTGCGAGTTCTTTTCCAACTGTTGCCTTTTTTGCGGAATTCTGGCTTCGTCTGCGCTCTACCGGTCCATATCCAACGCAGGGACTGCTTCATATAATCGATCATAAAAGGTCTGAGAATTATCTAAATCTGGTAAAGTTGGTGTCATCTAAAAGGCCACATGTTTCCCTGTCCATTTGTATAAGTTTCATATCCATATTTGCAGTAGTTGGGGAAATATCGTCAAAAGGAATCGCAAATTCGTGCCTACTTGCCTGATATTTTTGCGGAATTCTGGCTTCGTCTGCACCATACAGGTCTTTATCCTTCGCAGAGAATGCTTTATATAATCGAGCCTAATAGGTCAGAGAATTATGTAAATCTGGCAATCTTGGTGTCATCTGAAAGGCAATATGTTCCTCTATCCATTCATATTAATTTCCTATCCACATTTGCAGTAGTTGGCAAATTGCTGCCAAAGGAAGTGCGAGTTCGTTTCCAACTGCCTCCTTTTTTGCGGAATTCTGGCTTCGTCTGCGCTATACCAGTCCATATCCCACGCAGAGACTGCTTCATATAATCGATCATAAAAGGTCTGAGATCTATCTAAATCTGGCAATCTTGGTGTGATCTGAAAGCGCAGATGTTTCCCTGTCCATTCATATTAATTTCCTATCAATATTTTCAGTAGTTGGCAAATAGCTGCCAAAGGAAGTGCGATTTCTTGTCTGACTGTTTGATATTTTTTCGGAATTCTTGCTTCGTCTACGCTATACTGGTCCTTATCCCGCGCAGAGAAGGCTTCCTTTAATCGAGCATAAAAGGTCCGAGAATTATCTAAACCTTGAAATCTTGGTGTGATTTGAAAGGTTACATGTTTCCCTATCCATTCATATAAGTTTCATATCAATATTTGAAGTAGTTAGGGAAATATCTGCCAAAGAAAGTGCGAGTTCTTGTCTGACTGTTTGATATTTTTGCGGAATTCTGGCTTCGTCTACGCTATACTGGTCCTTATTCCGCGCAGAGAAGGCTTCCTATAATCGAGCATAAAAGGTCCGAGAATTATCTAAACCTGGCAATCTTGGTGTCATCTGAAAGGCCACATGTTTCCCTGTCCATTTGTATAAGTTTCATATCCATATTTGCAGTAGTTAGGGAAATATCGTCAAAAGCAATTGCAAATTTGTGTCCAATTGCCTGATATTTTTGCGGAATTCTGGCTTCGTCTGCACCATACCGGTCTTTATTCTGCGCAGAGAATGTTTTATATAATCGAGCATAAAAGGTCAGAGAATTATCTAAATCTGGCAATCGTTGTGTCGTCTTAAAGGCCACATGTTTCCCTGTCCATTCATATAAGTTTCATATCCCTATTCGCGGTAGTTAGGGAAATATCGTCCAAAGGAAATGCAAGTTTGTGTCCAACTGCCTCCTTTTTTGCTAACTTCTGGCTTCGTCCGCGCTCTACCGGTCCATATCCAACGCAGAGACTGCTTCATATAATCCATCATAAAAGGTCTGAGAATTATCTAAATCTGGCAATCTTGGTGTCATCTGAAAGGCCACATGTTTCCCTGTCCATTCATATAAGTTTCATATCCATATTTGCAGTAGTTAGGGAAATATCTGCCAAAGGAAGTGCGATTTCTTGTCTGACTGTTTGATATTTTTGCGGAATTCTGGCTTCGTCTACGCTATACTGGTCCTTATCCCGCGCAGAGAAGGCTTCCTATAATCGAGCATAAAAGGTCCGAGAATTATCTAAACCTGGCAATCCTGGTGTGATCGGAAAGCTTAATTTTTCCCTATCCATTCATACAAGTTTCATATCCATATTTGCAGTAGTTAGGGAAATATCTGCCAAAGGAAGTGCGATTTCTTGTCTGACTGTTTGATATTTTTGCGGAATTCTGGCTTCGTCTACGCTATACTGGTCCTTATCCCGCTCAGAGAAGGCTTCCTATAATCGAGTATAAAAGGCCCGAGAATTATCTAAACCTTGCAATCTTGGTGTGATCTGAAAGGTTACATGTTTCCCTATCCATTCATATAAGTTTCATATCCATATTTGCATTAGTTACGGAAATATCTGCCAAAGGAAGTGCGATTTCTTGTCTGACTGTTTGATATTTTTTCGGAATTCTGGCTTCGTCTACGCTATACTGGTCCTTATCCCGCGCAGAGAAGGCTTCCTATAATCGAGCATAAACGGTCCGAGAATTATCTAAACCTGGCGATCTTGGTGTCATCTGAAAGGCCACATGTTTCCCTGTCAATTTGTATAAGTTTCATATCCATATTTGCAGTAGTTAGGGAAATATCTGCCAAAGGAAGTGCAAGTTCTTGTCTGACTGTTTGATATTTTCGCGGAATTCTGGCTTCGTCTGCACCATACCGGTCTTTATTCTGCGCAGAGAATGCTTTATATAATCGAGCCTAAAAGGTCAGAGAATTATCTAAATCTGGCAATCGTTGTGTCGTCTTAAAGGCCACATGTTTCCCTGTCCATTCATATAAGTTTCATATCCCTATTCGCGGTAGTTAGGGAAATATCGTCCAAAGGAAATGCAA
Source organism: Acanthaster planci (assembly GCF_054643075.1). Taxonomy (NCBI): domain Eukaryota; kingdom Metazoa; phylum Echinodermata; class Asteroidea; order Valvatida; family Acanthasteridae; genus Acanthaster; species Acanthaster planci. The sequence goes on from NC_141779.1 coordinate 1,484,419, forward strand.
GTTTGTGTCCAACTGCCTCCTTTTTTGCTAACTTCTGGCTTCGTCTGCGCTCTACCGGTCCATATCCAACGCAGAGACTGCTTCATATAATCGATCATAAAAGGTCTGAGAATTATCTAAATCTGGCAATCTTGGTGTGATCTGAAAGGTTACATGTTTGCCTATCCATTCATATAAGTTTCATATCCATATTTGCAGTAGTTAGGGAAATATCTGCCAAAGGAAGTGCGATTTCTTGTCTGACTGTTTGATATTTTTGCGGAATTCTGGCTTCGTCTACGCTATACTGGTCCTTATCCCGCGCAGAGAAGGCTTCCTATAATCGAGCATAAAAGGTCCGAGAATTATCTAAACCTGGCAATCTTGGTGTGATCTGAAAGGTTACATGTTTCCCTATCCATTCATATAAGTTTCATATCCATATTTGCAGTAGTTAGGGAAATATCTGCCAAAGGAATTGCGATTTCTTGTCTGACTGTTTGATATTTTTAAGGAATTCTGGCTTCGTCTGCGCTATACTGGTCCTTATCCCGAGCAGATACTGCTTCATATAATCGAGCATAAAAGGTCTGAAAATTATCTAAATCTGGCAATGTTTGGTGATCTGAAAGCGCACATGTTTCCCTGTCCATTCATATAAGTTTCATATCCATATTTAAAGTAGTTAGGGAAATATCGTCAAAAGCAATTGCAAATTTGTGTCCAATTGCCTGATATTTTTGCGGAATTCTGGCTTCGTCTGCACCATACCGGTCTTTATTCTGCGCAGAGAATGCTTTATATAATCGAGCCTAAAAGGTCAGAGAATTATCTAAATCTGGCAATCGTTGTGTCGTCTTAAAGGCCACATGTTTCCCTGTCCATTCATATAAGTTTCATATCCCTATTCGCGGTAGTTAGGGAAATATCGTCCAAAGGAAATGCAAGTTTGTGTCCAACTGCCTCCTTTTTTGCTAACTTCTGGCTTCGTCTGCGCTCTACCGGTCCATATCCAACGCAGAGACTGCTTCATATAATCGATCATAAAAGGTCTGAGAATTATCTAAATCTGGCAATCTTGGTGTGATCTGAAAGGTTACATGTTTCCCTATCCATTAATATAAGTTTCATATCCAAATTTGCAGTAGTTAGGGAAATATCTGCAAAAGGAAGTGCGATTTCTTGTCTGACTGTTTGATATTTTTGCGGAATTCTGGCTTCGTCTACGCTATACTGGTCCTTATCCCGCGCAGAGAAGGCTTCCTATAATCGAGCATAAAAGGTCCGAGAATTATCTAAACCTGGCAATCGTGGTGTGATCTGAAAGCTTAAATTTTTCCCTATCCATTCATATAAGTTTTATATCCATATTTGCAGTAGTTAGGGAAATATCTGCCAAAGGAAGTGCGATTTCTTGTCTGACTGTTTGATATTTTTGCGGAATTCTGGCTTCGTCTGCGCTATACTGGTCCTTATCCCGAGCAGATACTGCTTCATATAATCAAGCATAAAAGGTCTGAAAATTATCTAAATCTGGCAATGTTTGGTGATCTGAAAGCGCACATGCTTCCCTGTCCATTCATATAAGTTTCATATCCATATTTAAAGTAGTTAGGGAAATATCGTCAAAAGCAATTGCAAATTTGTGTCCAATTGCCTGATATTTTTGCGGAATTCTGGCTTCGTCTGCACCATAGCGGTCTTTATTCTGCGCAGAGAATGCTTTATATAATCGAGCCTAAAAGGTCAGAGAATTATCTAAATCTGGCAATCGTTGTGTCGTCTTAAAGGCCACATGTTTCCCTGTCCATTCATATAAGTTTCATATCCATATTTGCAGTAGTTAGGGAAATATCTGCCAAAGGAAGTGCGATTTCTTGTCTGACTGTTTGATATTTTTGCGGAATTCTGGCTTCGTCTACGCTATACTGGTCCTTATCCCGCGCAGAGAAGGCTTCCTATAATCGAGCATAAAAGGTCCGAGAATTATCTAAACCTGGCAATCTTGGTGTCATCTGAAAGGCCACATGTTTCCCTGTCCATTTGTATAAGTTTCATATCCATATTTGCAGTAGTTAGGGAAATATCGTCAAAAGGAATTGCAAATTCGTGTCCACTTGCCTGATATTTTTGCGGAATTCTTGCTTCGTCTGCACCATACCGGTCTTTATCCTGCGCAGAGAAGGCTTTATATAATCGAGCCTAAAAGGTTAGAAAATTATGTAAATCTGGCAATCTTGGTGTCATGTGAGAGGCCACAGGTTTTCCTGTCCATTCATATAAGTTTCATATCCATTTTCGCGGTAGTTAGGGAAATATCGTCCAAAGGAAATGCAAGTTCGTGTCCAACTGCCTCCTTTTTTGCAGAATTCTGGCTTCGTCCGCGCTCTACCGGTCCATATCCAACGCAGAGACTGCTTCATATAATCGATCATAAAAGGTCTGAGATCTATCTAAATCTGGCAATCTTGGTGTGATCTGAAAGCACACATGTTTGCCTATCCATTCATATAAGTTTCATATCCATATTTGCAGTAGTTAGGGAAATATCTGCCAAAGGAAGTCCAATTTCTTGTCTGACTGTTTGATATTTTTTCGGAATTCTGGCTTCGTCTACGCTATACTGGTCCTTATCCCGCGCAGATAAGGCTTCCTATAATCGAGCATAAAAGGTCCGAGAAATATCTAAACCTGGCAATCTTGGTGTGATCTGAAAGGTTACATGTTTCCCTATCCATTCATATAAGTTTCATATCCATATTTGCAGTAGTTAGGGAAATATCTGCCAAAGGAAGTGCAAGTTCTTGTCTGACTGTTTGAAATTTTTGGGGAATTCTGGCTTCGTCTACGCTATACTGGTCCTTATCCCGCGCAGAGAAGGCTTCCTAAAATCGAGCATAAACGGTCTGAAAATTATCTAAACCTGGCGATCTTGGTGTCATCTGAAAGGCCACATGTTTCCCTGTCCATTTGTATAAGTTTCATATCCATATTTGCAGTAGTTAGGGAAATATCTGCCAAAGGAATTGCAAATTCGTGTCCACTTGCCTGATATTTTTTCGGAATTCTTGCTTTGTCTGCACCATACCGGTCTTTATCCTGCGCAGAGAATGCTTTATATAATCGAGCCTAAAAGGTCAGAGAATTATCTAAACCTGAAATCTTGGTGTCATCTGAAAGACCACATATTTCCCTGTCCATTCATATAAGTTTCATATCCATATTCGCGGTAGTTAGGGAAATATCGTCCAAAGGAAGTGCGAGTTCTTTTCCAACTGCCGCCTTTTTTGCGGAATTCTGGCTTCGTCTGCGCTCTACCGGTCCATATCCAACGCAGGGACTGCTTCATATAATCGATCATAAAAGGTCTGAGAATTATCTAAATCTGGTAATGTTGGTGTGATCTGAAAGGTTACATGTTTCCCTATCCATTAATATAAGTTTCATATCCAAATTTGCAGTAGTTAGGGAAATATCTGCAAAAGGAAGTGCGATTTCTTGTCTGACTGTTTGATATTTTTTCGGAATTCTGGCTTCGTCTACGCTATACTGGTCCTTATCCCGCGCAGAGAAGGCTTCCTATAATCGAGCATAAAAGGTCCGAGAATTATCTAAACCTGGCAATCTTGGTGTGATCTGAAAGGTTAAATGTTTCCCTATCCATTCATATAAGTTTCATAGCCATATTTGCAGTAGTTAGGGAAATATCTGCCAAAGGAAGTTTGATTTCTTGTCTGACTGTTTGATATTTTCGCGGAATTCTGGCTTCGTCTGCGCTATACTGGTCCTTATCCCGAGCAGATACTGCTTCATATAATCGAGCATAAAAGGTCTGAAAATTATCTAAATCTGGCAATGTTTGGTGATCTGAAAGCGCACATGTTTCCCTGTCCATTCATATAAGTTTCATATCCATATTTAAAGTAGTTAGGGAAATATCGTCAAAAGCAATTGCAAATTTGTGTCCAATTGCCTGATATTTTTGCGGAATTCTGGCTTCGTCTGCACCATAGCGGTCTTTATTCTGCGCAGAGAATGCTTTATATAATCGAGCCTAAAAGGTCAGAGAATTATCTAAATCTGGCAATCGTTGTGTCGTCTTAAAGGCCACATGTTTCCCTGTCCATTCATATAAGTTTTATATCCATATTTGCAGTAGTTAGGGAAATATCTGCCAAAGGAAGTGCGATTTCTTGTCTGACTGTTTGATATTTTTGCGGAATTCTGGCTTCGTCTACGCTATACTGGTCCTTATCCCGCGCAGAGAAGGCTTCCTATAATTGAGAATAAAAGGTCCGAGAATTATCTAAACCTGGCAATCTTGGTGTCATCTGAAAGGCCACATGTTTCCCTGTCCATTTGTATAAGTTTCATATCCGTATTTGCAGTAGTTAGGGAAATATCGTCAAAAGGAATTGCAAAATCGTGTCCAATTGCCTGATATTTTTGCGGAATTCTGGCTTCGTCTACGCTATACTGGTCCTTATCCCGCGCAGAGAAGGCTTCCTATAATCGAGAATAAAAGGTCCGAGAATTATCTAAACCTGGCAATCTTGGTGTCATGTGAGAGGCCACAGGTTTTCCTGTCCATTCATATAAGTTTCATATCCATTTTCGCGGTAGTTAGGGAAATATCGTCCAAAGGAAATGCAAGTTCCTGTCCAACTGCCTCCTTTTTTTTGCAGAATTCTGGCTTCGTCCGCGCTCTACCGGTCCATATCCAACGCAGAGACTGCTTCATATAATCGATCATAAAAGGTCTGAGATCTATCTAAATCTGGCAATCTTGGTGTGATCTGAAAGCACACATGTTTGCCTATCCATTCATATAAGTTTCAAGTCCATATTTGCAGTAGTTAGGGAAATATCTGCCAAAGGAATTGCGATTTCTTGTCTGACTGTTTGAAATTTTTGGGGAATTCTGGCTTCGTCTACGCTATACTGGTCCTTATCCCGCGCAGAGAAGGCTTCCTAAAATCGAGCATAAACGGTCTGAAAATTATCTAAACCTGGCGATCTTGGTGTCATCTGAAAGGCCACATGTTTCCCTGTCCATTTGTATAAGTTTCATATCCATATTTGCAGTAGTTAGGGAAATATCTGCCAAAGGAATTGCAAATTCGTGTCCACTTGCCTGATATTTTTTCGGAATTCTTGCTTTGTCTGCACCATACCGGTCTTTATCCTGCGCAGAGAATGCTTTATATAATCGAGCCTAAAAGGTCAGAGAATTATCTAAACCTGAAATCTTGGTGTCATCTGAAAGACCACATATTTCCCCGTCCATTCATATAAGTTTCATATCCATATTCGTGGTAGTTAGGGAAATATCGTCCAAAGGAAGTGCAAGTTCTTTTCCAACTGCCGCCTTTTTTGCGGAATTCTGGCTTCGTCTGCGCTCTACCGGTCCATATCCAACGCAGGGACTGCTTCATATAATCGATCATAAAAGGTCTGAGAATTATCTAAATCTGGTAATGTTGGTGTGATCTGAAAGGTTACATGTTTCCCTATCCATTCATATAAGTTTCATATCCCTATTTGCAGTAGTTAGGGAAATATCTGCCAAAGGAAGTGCGATTTCATGTCTGACTGTTTGATATTTTTGCGGAATTCTGGCTTCGTCTACGCGATACTGGTCCTTATCCCGCTCAGAGAAGGCTTCCTATAATCGAGCATAAAAGGCCCGAGAATTATCTAAGCCTTGCAATCTTGGTGTGATCTGAAAGGTTACATGTTTCCCTATCCATTCATATAAGTTTCATATCCATATTTGCATTAGTTACGGAAATATCTGCCAAAGGAAGTGCGATTTCTTGTCTGACTGTTTGATATTTTTTCGGAATTCTGGCTTCGTCTACGCTATACTGGTCCTTATCCCGCGCAGAAAAAGCTTCCTATAATCGAGCATAAACGGTCCGAGAATTATCTAAACCTGGCGATCTTGGTGTCATCTGAAAGGCCACATGTTTCCCTGTCCATTCGTATAAGTTTCATTTCCATATT